>NW_020664419.1:49762745-49798670 GCF_002925995.2 Terrapene triunguis | reverse complement strand
GAGAGGAGGGGAGTGATCTCAAGTTGCAGGGGAGTGGAGGGGGAAGCGGAGGAGGGGCTCTAGAGCCCCGTGCGAGTGGCACGATCCGGCCGGCTGCACTGTCAGCCGTGCGCACTCTGCATGGGGGGGAAATCCGGACATTTACAAATTCCCCCCGGACGCTATTTTTAATTCAGAAAAGCCGGACATGTCCGTCAGAATCCGGACGAATGGTAACCCTAAGCTGTACTATTCCCTGCCTACAGTGTGAATTCTCCAGCAGGTCAGACTTCTTAAGCAGGCCTGTTTTGCTTTTCTCCTCAGAGGCTATAAACAGAGTAATTGCCCACAGTTTTAAGTTACCATGCAGTTTTTTTCTAAGCAAGAGCATTTATTCTTAAGGTAGAAGTATTACAGAGAAAATGTATTAAAAACCATAAAAGAACCCCCATCTCCATAAGGGCTTTGGTTGGTGTCAGTCCTTCCAACCTCATCTAAGGATTGGAGCTCTCCCAGTGGACAGAAGGTTCTGTTTGCTGGATCAGAAAAAAATCCCCGAGTCAGTTTAAACTCAGGCTATTTATCCAAAAGTTCTTTCTTTGTCTGTTGGCCTCTTGAAAATCCAATCTGAACTAGTACAGGCAAGCCTCCTCTGGAGGTGGTACCGCTCTGTAGATATTACAGTCTGAGTGAATTTGCCTAATCACCCCCCACTGTTCTTAGCTCCTGGAGGACTGTGGTTACCTTCTCCCACGGAATTACATTCAATTCCTGCCCCCAATGATACATAAACTTAATACAATAAGATCTCCAAAAGATATTGCAGGAAATTGCCATATCTGTCACAAATATATCCACTATTTTTCTTGAATTGTAACTCAGTAGCATTGTATGACATAGCACTACTGAACAATTCCTTGAAATGCCCCCGCCAGTGAAAACTATGAGAACTTTGAAATCATAAAGAGCAATATTGTTAGTGAATGGATATGAATTAGTATGAGCATAAATGAGATCAAAATCTGATCCCCTTTGTTTTCATTACATTTTTTCATGAACATTTATAAATGTGCAGCTGTGACTAAATATCCCACATCATAACTGTATGTCTCCAGTTTAAAATAAAAAAGTTTTTCATAAGAATGGAGGCAAGGCTTAGGCCAAGTTCCTCTCTTCAGTATTTTCTACTGGCTAGTTTAGGTGGCTCCTTGGTCAGTGTGCTGGCTTTTGTGGATCCCATTCTCTGAGGCCTAACTCTCCCCATATATTGTATAGGGAGTCGGGTGTCTTAGGGTATGTCTGAACTTCAAGCTGGGGGTGTAATCCCCAGTTTGAGGAGATATACCTGCCCTAGCACTGATCAAGCTAGTGTGCTAAAAATAGTGGGTAGCCCTGGCGGCACAAGTGATGGAAGGGCTAGGTGCCCTGCGCATGTACCCATCGGAGACTCTAGGGACATAGTCAGGGTGGCATGCCCCTCCTAGAGCTTGTGCCGCTAAGGCTGTGCTCTATCAGAGCTAGCACGGGTATGTCTCCTCAAATTGGGACTAGGGGGTTTGGGTGCACAAAGAATTCAGGCCCTTAATTAATTAAATACAAAAAATTATGTTTACATGACAGTAAGGACATAAAAGTGTAAACAAAACAAAATCCCTGTAATGACCTGAGTTAACTCTTCAGTGTCAGCCTTGTTTATACACTTCCTGGCTTTTGTTGGTTTGTGTCACAATTTTACTATTTAAATGTAATTTTTTGTATTTAATGTCCCTGTTTTATTTTAAAGAAAAACAATCCCATCCCTTTCATGGAAGACTATAAAACTGTTCGACCCCAAAAACATACATTATTTACCTGAAGAGACCAGAACTGGTAGCTTTCCAGTCTTTCAGGTAAACACAAACGTAAGCAACATTATTGCTAATGTATTATACATTTTTATTTATCTAAAGTTGTGTTATTTATTTGATTGTACAGAATAGTTTCTTCTGAGTTGTTTGAATATTTGGTAAACATAGATTGTAAATGTTTTAAATGTGTATGTTATTTGCTCACTAGATGATAAATGCCCTTTTTTGTCATGAAAATACACTGCTCATTTTGACATTTAATAAAGCTTATGAAATATATATGAAAAGCAGCACTTATGCATGCATAAAACCTTTCTATGCTTAACGTTTCAATTACTGTAGTGATAACTTTTTGTTTTGTGCTATAGCATCAAAATTATTCCGATCATATTATGGGCTAAAGAACATTGGGGGGTGGGGGGGATTGGTGCCACAGGCACGTCGGAAGGAATTCTGGCTGTGGCTAGCTATGTGCTGCAGTGGCACTACAGTTTCATGACCCTTTGAAAGTATAGATCATGAGTTCCTCCTCCCTGTGCTAGCTTAGGTTAGTTGGCTGAGGGGGGCAGAAAGGGAAGGGCAATGGCCCCAACTTCACTCTGTCTTTCCTACTTCCCTAGATGAGACTAGTGGCGTTAGCTTGGAGCAGGCCTTGTGGTCGAGGAGCACAAACGGGGAAGGCTCCACAACCTGGCCCTTGATTGTTTATTTCTTTGTCCTCTCTTTCTTCCTCCTCTATGTGTCAAATTCTTGCTTCTTTGACTCCTTCACATACATTTAATGCAATTAATCTGCGTCCTTGCAGAACCCCTTTGAACATGTGCAGCCAGAGTCTGGGCAGAGACAGCACTTGGGTAGCAGTTCTGAGATCTTTCTTTTATGTGTTATTTGTCTATGTTCGTTGTAAGCCTTGATGGTGAGTGTAGCTATTACAATGAGTTGTTGTCTTGTCTACAACTGCATTGTATCAGATTTTCCCCCTTAAACTGGTGGACATCACACTGCTCTTGTCCTTCCAGCTTGTCAGTTTGAATTTTAAAATGATTTGCATTCTAAAAGGTATATAATATGTCTCTTTCCCCTGTTTGGGACAAGAATGATGTTTTTGCTCTGTGTTTGTACAGCACCTAGCACAATAGGGTCCTGGTCCACATTGACTAGGGCACTTAGGCACTAGGGTAGAATCATAGAATCATAGAATATCAGGGTTGGAAGGGACCTCAGGAGGTCATCTAGTCCAACCCCCTGCTCAAAGCAGGACCAATTCCCAACTAAATCATCCCAGCCAGGGCTTTGTCAAGCCGGGCCTTAAAAACCTCCAAGGAAGGAGACTCCACCACCTCCCTAGGTAACGCATTCCAGTGCTTCACCACCCTCCTAGTGAAATAGTGTTTCCTAATATCCAACCTAGACCGCCCCCACTGCAACTTGAGACCATTGCTCCTTGTTCTGTCATCTGCCACCATTGAGAACAGCCGAGTTCCATCCTCTTTGGAACCCCCCTTCAGGTAGTTGAAGGCTGCTATCAAATCTCCCCTCATTCTTCTCTTCTGGAGACTAAACAATCCCAGTTCCCTCAGCCTCTCCTCATAGGTCATGCGCTCCAGACCCCTAATCATTTTTGTTGCCCTCCGCTGGACTCTTTCCAATTTTTCCACATCCTTCTTGTAGTGTGGGGCCCAAAACTGGACACAGGACTCCAGATGAGGCCTCACCAATGTCGAATAAAGGGGAACGATCACGTCCCTCAATCTGCTGGCAATGCCCCTACTTATACAGCCCAACATGCCGTTAGCCTTCTTGGCAACAAGAGCACACTGTTGACTCATATCCAGCTTCTCATCCACTGTGACCCCTAGGTCCTTTTCTGCAGAACTGCTACCTAGCCATTCGGTCCCTAGTCTGTAGCTGTGCATGGGATTCTTCCGTCCTAAGTGCAGGACTCTGCACTTGTCCTTGTTGAACCTCATCAGGTTTCTTTTGGCCCAATCCTCTAATTTGTCTAGGTCCCTCTGTATCCGATCCCTACCCTCTAGTGTATCTACCACGCCTCCTAGTTTAGTGTCATCGGCAAACTTGCTGAGAGCACAGTCCACACCATCCTCCAGATCATTAATAAAGATATTAAACAAAACCGGCCCCAGGACCGACCCTTGGGGCACTCCGCTTGAAACTGGCTGCCAACTAGACATGGAGCCATTGATCACTACCCGTTGAGCCCGACGATCTAGCCAGCTTTCTATCCACCTTACAGTCCATTCATCCAGCCCATACTTCTTTAACTTGGCAGCAAGAATACTGTGGGAGACCGTATCAAAAGCTTTGCTAAAGTCAAGGAATAACACATCCACTGCTTTCCCCTCATCCACAGAGCCAGTTATCTCATCATAGAAGGCAATTAGGTTAGTCAGGCACGACTTCCCCTTGGTGAATCCATGCTGACTGTTCCTGATCACTTTCCTCTCCTCTAAGTGTTTCATAATTGATTCCTTGAGGACCTGCTCCATGATTTTTCCAGGGACTGAGTATCAATGTCATTTCTTACAATGACACCAAATATGGGACAGCTGTATAATAGTGTACTGTAAATATCCAGTTTGACATTCCTGTTTCAGGCTTCCCTATCTAATGTTTTATGCTTACATTGATTCATTTTGGAAGCAGATTGTAAATATTACAGCTTTCTCACTTTATTTTGTGCAGTCTTTCTCCTTACTCTCTTTAAGTTTAGAAACTGCATGTTATAGTAAGTGTTTTTTTTTATCTTACAGAAAAAGAGATGAAGAAAATCACGTTACCATTTCCAGACTACGGCAGTTTAAATGAAGACCTAAATATTTTACAGAAGGCCACAGTTTTAGAGTATGCTTTTAAAAATCTATCAATAGAGGTTGATAGAAGAAATCCACATTCCCGGAAAAAACGTTTTCTTTCCTATCCAAGATATGTAGAGGTGATGGTTACAGCTGATACCAAAATGGTTCGTCACCATGGACGGAGCTTGCAGCACTATATATTAACACTTATGTCAATAGTAAGTAAATCTAAATGATGTTGCCAATAGTAAGTGAATTTATTACTGTACTGGTATTTTCCCTGTAAAATTATATACCCTTTAAATTTACTGGAGCATCTGTATCCAGGCAGATGGCATTCTGTATTGAAACAAGGAACTTCTGTAAATATAGAAGATCGGGGCCAGAACCTTAGCTGGTAGCTCTGTTGACTTTGGTGCAGTAAGGTGCTACTTACCATAAGTGAATGTGGTAAAATCTAGCCGTTGATTTGATAAAACATTAAAAAAATTAGTAATACATAATAATTCACTGTAATATTAAAGTAAAATGAATAAATTTACACAGCGGTGCAGTTTTTGTAGCTGTTGTAAGAACATGTAGCTTTTGTAAGACCATGTAGCTGTTGTGAAATAAAATGCTCAGGTTATTTTATATTTGTGCTACAAGCATTTTCAAAATAATAATCAGATTCTCAGTTGGCTTCAGCTAATGGAGCTACTTCGATTGTAATCTGTTTGGGTCAGGGACTGTGATTTTCGTTCTGTGTTTGTACAGCGCTTAGCACAATAGGGTCCTGGTTCATGTTGACTAAGGTTCTGAGGCACTATGGTAATAAACAAAAGTAATAATAATAATAATAATTAATAATAGTAATACATAATTAACACCAGCTGAGGATCTGGAAGGAAGAGAAGACCCAAATGCTAGAGCAGCTTAGGGATAGTGTCTCGTATGTGCTCGTCATCACAAAAGGGATGAGGAGGAGGTGGAGGCTTGGTTCTGGTCCTCCTCCTCCTCTCCTGCACACTGACCCTCTGGTTAGCTGCAGACAGAAGCACATGCTGCTACTTTTGAAGGAATGGTGCAGTGGTTGCACACCATAGAACTGAGATCTGAGAGACATTGAATTCCTCCTACAGCCTACTCTAGTATGTCCCTTAATGAAAGAATTTGGTCCTTAGCATACTCAACCCATTTGCACTGAAGGAAAACCAGCTGATGCTGAGCATTCAGATTGGATAAAAAGAGATCTGTGAGTGACATCAGGGTGTCAGATAAGGCTTAAATAAAAATAGGCAAATGTTCAAAATTAAATACTGTACCCAGATCCTCAGCTGGCGTAAATTGGCAAAGCTCCATTCCAGTCCCAAGAAGGAAGCAAGTAAGACCACAGGCTTTCTTCAGTCGGTGTCCCTCTGCACAGTATATTGTCAGCCTCCGAGCTGTCAAGACAGAGAGGTTCCACTGACAATGACCCTCCACCTCTTCTTTTGTTGCTGCATAGTCTGCATCCTCTACTGGGAAGCAGGTTTTACACTGGTGTCAAGAGCCTGACAACCTCTGAAGGTTCACTTCCTTTCACTCCCCTTCATCAACTAACTCTTACTTTTTGGAAGCCTAGACTCAGATGACATTGGGCCACTGGGTCCTGGAAATTTTCAACAAAGGCTGTTTTATCCAGCTCATTTAAGGAAAGAAGGGATTCAGTTCTGTCTATACCTAGATGACTAGTTCATCTGAGGAAGATCACCCCAATAGGTGACCAAATAACATTAAAGCTACTCATCACTCTGAGCCTCAAAGTCAATAGAGAAAAATCCACATTTTCTCTGACTCAAAACATAGAGTTCATAGGAGCTGTGTTAGATTCCAGGTAAGTGAGAGCCTGTCTTCCTTAAGATGGAACCTCCTCAACAAACTTCAAACTCAGCCAAGGACATCAGTGAGAATATGCCTCAGGCGCATGGACATATGGCCTCATGCACCTATGTGATACAGTTTGCCAGACTTCACCTGTGCACCAGACAAGGGTGGTTGAAATCAATGTATCTACACAGCAGTCATCACATGGACATGATGGACACAGTCCAACACCACAACTATGCTATATGTCAACGGACAGGGAGGAAGCAGGTCATCTCCACTCTATCAGAAAGCCATTTGGCTCTAGATTTGTTCATTCATTACTGGATCATGCCACTGGCCTTGCATCTTCCATGTGTACAGGACTCACTAGCAGATCACCACAACAGACAATTCAGACAACCATGAATGGTTGCTCAAGGACCCAGTGCTGAAGAGCATCCTTTGCAAATGGAGATAGCCATCAATGGAATTATTTCTCACAGACCAGAACAATTATGCCAAGTTTGCTGATCTAGATGGGGCTCCAGTTCAGGAGCCCCATCTAGATCAGTTGTCTTTTTCATCACCTCGATATTGGGACTGAGGTCTGGTGATACCAAGAATCTGAGTCAAGAGGCAGAGATAATGATCATGCTGGTCCTGGTCTGGGCCCCAGGCAGTTCTGGTATTCAGATCTAGTGAACCTCTCAATGCAGCCTCTGATCACTTTACCTCCTCTACCTGATACAATCTCACAGAACAATGGTGAGATCCTACATGTAGACCCAGCATTGTTACATCTGACAGCTTGGCTGCTGACTGGATGATATCCACCAAAAGAAGCTGTTCAGCTGAAGTTCAGAACATTCTGTTCCAAAGTGGGAAATCCTCAACTAGACTGATAGAAACCTCTCTCACTTAGCTTTATATATTTGGACATCTTGGCACCAGCTGTCTCCCTTGACAACCCCTATTTCATTGATATTGGGCTATTTACTAGTCCTGCAACAGTTTGGGCTTTCTATTAGTTCCATAAGGGAACTAGCAGCAATAGTTGCACATTACCCTCTTATCCAGGAGCACACTGTATTTTCTCACCCTACAGTGACTGGATTTCTTAAGGGCCTCAGTTATATTTTTTCTGCAGTTCAGTAGCTCCCTCCCTCTTGGGACCCCTATGATATGAACAGGATTGATGGGTCTCCCCTTTGAACCCTTAATAACATCTTCCCTTTACTACCTATCAATGAAGACTACCTTTTTAGTAGCGATCACATCAGCTCAAAGGTGGGGAGGGGAGAGGTTCATCCCCATATGATGGATCCCCCTTATACAGTATTTCAGAAGGTTAGAGTTACTCTCGGGCCTCACCTCAAGTTCCTGCCAAAAGTAGTTTTAGTTCCATAGGAACCAGTTTATTCATCTCCCCGTTTTCTTCCCCAAGCCTCACCCAATCCCAGCGGAAGCTAAACTTCATACACTTGACATGGTAAAGACATTGTCATACTACCTTACCAAGACAAAATTATTTAGAAACACACCTAGACTGGCCTAGATCCTTAGAGGTATCTAGATTTTTAACTTCCATTGATTTCAGTGGAAGTTAGGAGCCTAAATACCTTTGAAGATCTGGGTCTTTGTGGCCTTTGTTGATAGGGTCAAGTATCAGGCAGTATCTTCACAGAAATCTATCAGAATGGGTGTCCAACTACATATGGACGTGTTATGAGCTGCCCAAGTTGGATCCACTTGGACACATTAGATCTCATTCTACCAGAGGTCAGGCAACCTCTGTGTATTTGAAGAATGCCTCTATTCCTGAGATTTGTAAGGCAGATACATGAAGCTTGGTCCTCACATTTGTGAGACTAATCTTTTGGTCAAAGCTTCCAAATAGGATGCCCATTTTGGTAGGGCTGTCCTGCAATCATTGTTTAGGCAGGACTCTTAGTACCCATCTCCAAGCAATCAGAGAACTACTTGTTAGTCACCAAGAGTTGAATCCATGTGGAAAATCACTTGAAGAAAAAAGAATGGTTACTTAAGTACTTTAGAATAAATGTCATTCTTTAAGATGTTTTGTCCACATGGATGCGACAACCTGCCCTCCTTTCCTGCTACTATATATTCCTTCCCACATCGGGGTTGGGTATTGGTGAAAGAACTGAGAAATGGTTGGGCCTGCCTCCCCTTTATACTGGGGTGGTGTGGGGAGGGAGGATGTGAGGGTATCTAGGGCACAGGTGCAGCTCCGATGGACACTTCTGGCCAAAAGAATCCAATCTAATGCACATGGGATGTACATGTAGACAACACATCTTGAAGAGGCACAGTGTAGGGACAGGGGTGTTGGCGTTCAGGCCTAGAGGTCAGAGTCAGGGTCAGAAGCCAGCAACCAAAGCCAGAGTCAGAGCAAGAGACAGGGTCAGGATCATGCCAAGGGTTGGGGCCAGAGTGGGGGGGTCAGGACTGGAGTCAGATAGCCATGCCCAGGGTCAAGTCAGAGTCAGGAACCAGGGAACAGTGCCGGAGGTGAAGCCAAAATAAGAATCAGTAGCAGTATCAAGGATCAAACTGGAGTCAGGTAATAATGCCAGGGTCAAACCAGAGTCAGGGCTTTGGGTCCTGTATGTCAGCTGATTAGGAGTTCATTCAATTGCTTAGACAACTTCCTGTGCCTCCTTCTGGCTCAGGTAGTGTGGTCCAATCGGTAGGGCCAGATGTCTGCTCCAATCAGGAGCTTCATAGGCAGAGCATCTGTTGGGCTAGAGTTCTGCTAGCACCTATCCCTAATGGTTCTGGAGAGCTTTCTGGTGGCAGTTGTGGTCTGGGCACTGCTTGGAGACTTATAGGTCTGCATTTGAGACCTGCGATCCCTCACACACAGTTACTTTTCTATATGAAGGGTAAGCTTTCAGTGTGGCTTCACCCTGGTCCATGGGTTTAGCCAGTGAGCACTGTGGTCTAGCTACCTGATTTATGTGCAGTAATGCCTGTTTGCTTATGCAAATGTAGGTTTTGCATGTGCAAAAAATATCTCCTGCAAAATATTTGGTGAAGTTTTGAGGCATGTTGTGAAACTAGTCTCTTAAAGTTTGGTTCTGCTCCCACTAAAGTCAGTGGCAAAGCTTCCATTAACTTCAATGGCGTGTCTCAGGCCCTGCTGTGTTATTCCCTGGTCTTACAAAGGGATCCATGTAGGCTGACTTTTATATTGGGATTTGGGAAAGATTTCTTTCAGGGGACCACATCCTAAAAGAAATCTTTCCCAAACTTTCTCCTCTGGCCTTCAAATAACCTCATCAAGCTCATCATCCAAAGCAAGCTCCCCATAGACCAGAACACACCAACTCAAAGCAGCACCAGACACTGCCAGAGCAACAGATGCAAAACTCGCGGACATATCTCCACTGCTATGATGATCAGTACCCCACAATACACTTTTCAAGATTTATGGGTCCTTCACATGCTTGTCACAACATGTGATGTACCTTATCCAGTGCATCAAATGCCCCAACAACAACTATGTGAGTGAAATGGAACAATCACTACACTCTCGAATGAACTCACACAGAAAAATGATAAGACAAACATCACCTGCGGGCGAACACTTTTCACAAAGTGATCACTCCATATCTGATCTTGCAATACTTGTCCTCAGGGGAAACCTGCACAACACCTTCAAAAGGCAAACTTGGGAATTTTATAACTCTGCTAGACACCAAAAGCCATGAATTTAACAGAGACACTGGTTTTCTGGTTCATTACAACAATTTGTAACACACCATACTGCCTGGTGCCCTAAATTGCCCATTTCAGACCCTCTGTTCATAATAATCTAATGCCCAATTTCCCACTTCATTTCAAGTGACCGCCTCCAACATTTTAGCCCTTCTGCTTAACAGTCTGTTCCAACTTAAATTTAGCTCACAAACTATTCTTCCTTCCCCAGACCTAAAGAAGAGCTCTGTGTAGTTTGAAAGCTTGTACTTTCCACCTACAGAAGTTGGTCCAGTACCTATCTTGTCTCTGTCATATCTGTGGAGAGTCCATTTGACCTTAGTCTTATTCAGTGTTAATTATTCAGTTATAGTAAACAAGTATATTCAGTTATAGTACACAAACAACAGATTGTCAAAGGTGTAACTGAGTATAATCTGTCCATCTTCTGGTAACCAATGTGGTATTTGAATGCTTATAACTGAATATAAAATTTTAACTAAATAACTGAGTATGAAAATACTGAAGTTTGCCATATGGTTTTAGCAGTCTAATCCTACGAATTTTTTCTCTCTAGGTTGCAGCAATCTACAAAGACTCAAGTATTGGAAATCTCATAAATATAATGATTGTAAAACTAATTGTAATTCACAATGAACAGGTAAGAAAAATATATTTATTAATAGGATATTTTCCACAGATTAGGCACAAAATATTTGTTTGCAGGCTAATTTTTTTAAATAAAATAATTTCAACAAAAACTATTTGTTTTTTAAATGTTAAGGTCAGTTACACTTACTTTTACTGTGACCATCACTTTGTTGATATAAAAACAAACAAACCTCCAAAACCAAACAAAACAAAGAAAGAATGTAGGTGTCAGGGTTAACTATAGCCCCAAGTGGAATTAGTTTACACACAGAGAGAGGTTTACTGCAGAACCTTTTATTTTTATTGTAGAACTCCTCCCATCCCTTCTTTTAGGAATTCCCATTGACTTAAATGGGCTTTAAGTCAGACCCTCAGAAGGGCTTATAGGGCAGCTACCTGCAGGATAAGTCTCCTGAGAGTGGCTTCATTAATACCATATTGACAGGGGAATGCGGGAGTTCCATAAGGGGTCATGCGACAGGTGGCAGTATGGAGGCCCTAGCTGCTGATGGATCCCCTGAGATCTTTTGTTTTGCAGGGTGCATGGGAGATAGTATCCCCTCCCCTCATACAATCTGCTGAAAATGCCACAAAGTGAATCTTACAAATGGTTCCTCCTTCCCGAGTTGTCGTCTGTGGTCTGTCAGTAGGACAAGATAATCTGGTCTCAATTACAGCAGCATTGCAGCAGTGTATGAGAAGGAGGAAATGATATTTACCATAAGACTGTGTAGTTTTATCGTCCAAACGTGAGTGAAATTAAAAAAACAAACATGACAAATTAGATGTTATAAATTGTATCAGTCCAACATAGTGTGCATAACACAGATCTGAATTTTTTAAAATATGTTTTTATGTTGATTTATTTTGTCATAAATATTTTTCTAACAGTGTCTTTGTAATAAGTATATGACACAGGGTTATACTTACTGATTTACAAGACTGGTTATATTACTGTCTGTCTGATTACTGGCCACATTACGGCTCTGATCCTGCAAATTAATCTGTGTGGGTGGACTCCTTTATACAGCCCTATTGACTCCCCGCCTGCTGTTCACCCACACAGATCAGCTTGCAGAATTGGATCCCACATGACTGAATTATTGCAAGTGAATGAGTTTTACAGTCTTTGTTGTGTCTTGGCAATTTCCTGTGCAGGAAGGACCAGCCATCAGTTTTAATGCAGCTACCACTCTTCGTAATTTTTGTTTATGGCAACAAACACAGAACATTCTGGATGATGCTCACCCTTCTCATCATGATACTGCTGTTCTCATCACAAGGTACAGCCTCTGAAATAGTCACATTTATTGAACTAGGTCAGACAAGTAACAGTTTGTTTCTGACATTATTGTTAACTGTTGCACTGAAATATTTCAAAGTTAATTAAAGTAAATGAAGAAATCAATAGTGGAATAAAATTAAATGTTTTGTACTCCGAGGATGCATCTACACTTGAGTTGAAGGTGTAGTTTCCAGCTCAGGTAGATGTATGCACGCTAGTTTGAGTGAGCTAGTAGGCTAAAAATAGAAGTGTATCCGTGGTGGCGCAGGTGGTAGGGTTGGCTTGCTGCCCAAGTACAGTCTTGCCAGAGACTTTCAGTACTTACTCCAATGGCTAGCCCATCCTGTTGCCTGCACCTCTGTGGCTATGCTTCCATTTTTAGCACGGTAGTTCAATCAGAATTAGCGTGCATATATCTACCTGAGCTGGAAACTATACCTGCAGCTCAAGTGTAGTTGTATCCTGAGACCACAGAGAAACAATGCATGAAAAATTACAATGACAATGTTGTGTTGGTAACAGGCCAGCTGATACAGTTCCCATTAAATTCAGTGGGACAGGATCACCCCTGAAGTTGTGATGTGGTGAAATGAAGGTTCTACCCATTGTACTAATACAGTTCAGTCAGTGCTAGGGTGCTGTACCAAAGCAATAACATTAATGGAATCTATTGCACTGACTTAATGATGGTCTACTTTTGGAGCGTAGTGTACAAAATTAATAAATACTTTACGGGGGGAAAGCATTAGATTTAATATATATTCCTCCTGTCTCCACTTCTCTTGGTCTTTCTGGTGTTCAAGCATAAAAGATATACCCTCCCTATTTGTTCTCTCTCTTTCAGTTGCCCTGATACATTGTTTTATATCCACTGGGAAAAAAATAAGCTGCATTTAGATCTTGTCCTGAATTTAATTTTTTTATTTCAGCAGAGTTGTTGGTTCCTCTGCTTAGGGCAGTTTCAAATTTCCAGAAAATTACTGCACAATTTTTAGCAGCATTTCTATGCTTGCTCTGCATTGTGAACCCTCCAGGAAAATAGCATAAGCTGAGATCCACAAAAAGGACTTAGGGATTGTGATGCTGAGTGTCATGACACCTAACTTTTAGCCCCCTATAAAACCACAGGAACAACACTGTGATCCATAGAACTGGAGTTAGGCCCCTAGCCTCCTATACAATGAATGGGGATGGATAGGCACCTTAGAATGTGATCCACAAAGCCAGCATGCTAGGTGGAAAACTGCCTAAGCTAGCCAATGGGAGACCCAAGAAGAAGGAGGTGTATTAAGACTCACCCTGCCCATCTTATGGAGTTCAGTGTCTCAATTTGGGCTGCAGGGAGGTGTCTAGCTCTGCTAGCGATCCACAAAATGGGGGAAGATAGGCGTTAGGGTTGCGAACTTTATAATCCCACAAAACCGAACACCCTAGCCCCACCCCTTCCCTAAGGCCCTGCCCCCTGTCCCGCCCCTTCCCCGAGGCCCTGCCCCCCGCTCACTACATTCCCCTTCCCTCGGTGGCTCGCTCTCCCCCACCCTCACTCACTTTGACTGGGCTGGGGCAGGGGGTTGGGGTGCAGGAGGGGATGAGGGCTCTAACTGGGGGCACTGGTTCCAGGATGGGGCCATAAATGAGGGGTTCAGGGTGTGGGAGTGTGTGTGGGCTCTGGGGTGAGGCTGGGGATGAGGGGTTCAGGGTGTGGGAGGGGGCTCTGGGCTGCAGCAGGGGGTTGGGGTGCGGGAGGGGGTCAGGGCTCTTGTCTGGGGATTCAGATTCTGGGGTGGGGCTGGGGATGAGGGGTTTGGAGTGCAGGAGGGGGCTCCGGGTTTATGGGGGGGTCTCAGAGCTGGGACTCGGGGTTGGGGCACGGACTTACCTCTGGTGGCTCCCGGTCAGCGGTGCAGCAGGTGGGGCTAAGGCAGGCTTCCTGCCTGTACTGGCACCGTGGACTGCGCTGCACCCCGGAAGCGGCCAGCAGGTCCGGCTCCTAGGCGGAGGCACAGCAGGCGCTCTGCATGCTGCTCTCACCCGCAGGCACCACTCCCGCAGTCCCCATTGGCCGCGGTTCCTGGCAAAAACCGGACAGCTGGTCACCCTAATAGGCACTCTTCTTCCTAAGTTGTATGTGGAGTCCAGTCTAGTAGGTATATTCAGAGGCTGCCTAATTACACACAAAACAACTGGGAGGAAACTCTTATAATTTTTATCCCAGTGGTTAGTGCACTCACCCAGAATGTGGGAGACCACTAGCTCAGTTCCTCCCTCTGCCTGATGAGGAGAAGAGATTTGAACAGGACTCTCTTATTTCTTAGGTGAATGGCCTAATCACTAGGCCATAGAATATTCTGGTGTGGGTTTCCCTCAATCTGTCCTACTGAAGTTGTTCCACTTTAATTAAATAATTGAATAATTAAATGTTATTTGAGGGCAAAGACAGAGTGGGGATGACTTTATAGCCCATTGGTTAAGACACTGACTTGAGAGGTAGAAGATTCTGTTCAAATCCCTCCCTGTCAGCTGGGTGGGTTCCCAAATCCTAGTGAGTTCTTTAGCCACTGGGCTAAAGATTATAAGGCAGATCCACCTTCTGGCCTCCCCCCATCCCCTGAGTTATTTTGTGTGCAGTTAGGTGGCCTCTGAGCATGCCTACTGGACTGGGTCCACATGCAAACTTAGGCAGGTGACCACCTGTCTTTCCCCAGCTCGTGGATTGCTCTGGCACTTAGGCAGGAGGTGGGTGCCCAGAGGCCTAGAGTGAGGCTGCAGTGCGCAAGCTCAGAGACAGGAATGTAGGCACCTAGGGAACTTTTACTACTAAAACTTAGGCACTGAGTGAGTTTAGATTCCTATGGGGTTAGGTGGCAGCCAAACAATGGGAGTTTTGTGGGTTGCAGCAGCACCTAAAAACAGGACTTGGTACCTAAGTATCTGGGGATCTGGGACGTAGCATTTAGGCTCTTTGTTCAGTGCAAGTTTGAGATACAGTGATAGTGTGGGCTAAGTCTGTTAAGTTTAAGTTAACTTGTTCACAAGAATTTAAAACTGCTCTATACATTTAAATATTAAAAATTATGCATCAAATCCACATCTGGTTTAAATCATTGAAGGTTCTGATCCATTGACTCCATTGAAGTCAATACAGTTACATCAGTTTATAGCAGCTCGGGATCTGGTCCTCTGTGTTTTTTATTGTTTGGAATACAATTTTGGATTCTCTTTTGGATATTATAATAGTTTCAAATAAAATCTTTTTCTTCAAGGGAAGATATCTGCAGAGCTAGAGAGAAGTGTGATACTCTAGGTAAGCTACTTTGTTAAATCAGTATAATATTTTAAAGAGAACTTGTAAGAGAATTGTATTACAGATATGAGGAAATCATACTGTAAATGTAAAGTTTACAATGTGCATCTTAGAAAGTGAACCTTTATGGTATTGCATCCTTGGTAATGTAACCTTGGCTTGATATATATTCTGGGAATGATTTTCTGGATCAAGGTAGGTGCTTAATTTGTGTGCCTCTGGCTATATCCGTTAGGCATCACTTTGAACATGTACCCCTTAATATCCACTATAGTCAGTACTTCTACATGAATATTTTACTGTTAGGCTTTTATATAAAAATTCATTTTTCCAGGTTTAGCGGAATTAGGTACAATGTGTGACCCACTGCGCAGCTGTTCTATAAGTGAAGAAAATGGATTAAGTGCTGCATTTACTATAGCACATGAACTTGGGCATGTGTAAGTATATATTTTCCAATGGAATGTTTTGATTTCTTTTTTTTTTAAATAAAAAAAGCCCTTTACAGGACACAAAAGCTAAAGCCCTTTACAGGACACAACATTCTCTCTGTCCCCTTGCATCTTGCCACCTCTGCTGGCCAACAGGTAGGGGTAATAGATTCATAGTTTAAGGCCAGAGGGGACCATTAAATCATGTAGTGTGACTTCCTGTATGTTACTGGCCGTTAAATTTCACCCAGTTACCCCTGTATTGAACCTAATACCTTGTGTTTGACTGAAGCACGTCTTCCAGAATAAAACTGTGGCTCTGTCACTCCCCATCCACCTGCTCACAGTGGGCGTGGAGAGCATAGGCTGCAAAAGCCCCTGTTCGTCCCTTGTGCCCAGAGCTGTGATCGGAACAGATTGAACACTGCATTCAGGGAACTTGGGATGGGTACCTCCTGCACCCACCAACCTCCCAGGGTAGCCTTATTACCCTAACCACAATCTAGCCTTAATAAATAACCTCAGTTTAAGTAAATATCAAGTTGTTAATATAACTTAGAAATATTCTTAAGTGTCAGGTAAGTGTGTTCGCCATTTTAGAGCACCATAGGAATACACAACCAAATAGAACAGGAGTACTTGTGGCACCTTAGAGACTAACAAATTTATTAGAGCATAAGCTTTCGTGAGCTACAGCCCACTTCTTCGGATGCATATAGAATGGAACATATATTGAGGAGATATTTATACACACATACAGAGAGCATGAACAGGTGGGAGTTGTCTTACCAACTCTGAGAGGCCAATTAAGTAAGAGAAAAAAAAACTTTTGAAGTGATAATCAAGATAGCCCAGTACAGACAGTTTGATAAAAAGTGTGAGAATACTTACAAGGGGAGATAGAGTCAATGTTTGTAATGGCTCAGCCATTCCCAGTCCTTATTCAATCCTAAATTGATTGTATCTAGTTTGCATATCAATTCCAGCTCAGCAGTCTCTCGTTGGAGTCTGTTTTTGAAGTTTTTCTGTTGTAAAATAGTCACCCGCAGGTCTGTCATTGAATGACCAGACAGGTTAAAGTGTTCTCCCACTGGTTTTTGAGTATTATGATTCCTGATGTCAGATTTGTGTCCATTAATTCTTTTGCGTAGGGACTGTCCGGTTTGGCCAGTGTACATGGCAGAGGGGCATTGCTGGCACATGATGGCATCTATCACATTGGTAGATATGCAGGTGAACGAAGAAGTGGGCTGTAGCGCATGAAAGCTTATGCTCTAATAAATTTGTTAGTCTCTAAGGTGCCACAAGTACTCCTGTTCTTTTTGCGAATACAGACTAACACGGCTGCTACTCTACAACCAAATAGAAATATTTCATTAAAAATATGAGAGGAAGACAAGGACAACACATGGTAAGTGCTATGCCTATCAGTGAAGTAAAAGGCATGTCATGCTCTGGGTCTGTGAGGCATGCCACAGTTTAGGTGATGATGGCATTTCACAGCCTAGACGCCATCTTGTGAATTGTATATGCCTTTCATGGTCACTTAGATGCATGCCACATGTAACAATGCTTCAACTCAAAGAGCAAAATATTGCAATTTGCTGGTTGCATAAATATAATAATGCTGGGCTTTATATAATTTGTGTATTTAGTAGTCACAATTAAGGTTTGTGTACAGGAGCATGTATTATGTGTATCCTATTTATTAATGTATACAGTATGTTGGATAAACTGTTTGTCTAAAACTACATGTTCCAAAGAGGTTGACATTTTCAGAGCCAAGTAGGGTGTTTAGCCACATAGCTTATAGTGAAATGAATCCCCATTTAGCAGGGGTGCTGGAACAATTTGAATAGTGGGGGTGCTGAGAGCCATTGAACCGAACTGTAAACCCTGTATATAATGGAAACCACTTCAAGCCAGGGGGTGGAGCAGCACCCCCTAGTTCAAGCACTTATGCCAATTAGCCTTGAAAATCTCAGAGTGGTTCTTTCTCTGATAATGTAATACTAATCTCTATAACTAATACATAGTAAAAAAAAAAAAAGCTAGGAAGACTACATTGGACTGAATATTCAGAATAATTCTCATTGCAGATAAAAATGAATTAATAGACTCATACTTGATCGTAAGTATAAGTGAAAGACTGAAAGTATAGGTGGAAGATGAATGCATAGTGAAACCCCACTCATAAGAAGATTTGCACACACTTTTATGTTAAAACAAATAGAGCAATACAAGGTGTAAGTTTTGGTGTGTTTTTAGTAAGACAGTTGGAACCTTATTTGAATATTTAAAGGTAGAATTTGGTCATAATGTGAAAATATACACCCACTTTTTTAGATATTCATTTTTTCCGAACAATTGTAAGAATTAAGCCCCCGGTCTGTAATATATTTTATTATCCTTTTGGATGAAAGATGCTACAGAATCTCTCTAAGACATTTCTAGGGCATCTATCACCTTATTAGCAGAGAGGCACAATTACAGATGAGGCCCATTATACATGAAAGGCATTTTAAAACTTAAGAATTGAACATTTGGTGATGTAATAAAGTAAACTTAAATGAATTTTTACTGAATTTGTTTTGGAGTGTGTTTGTTTGTCTTTTAGATTCAATATACCCCATGATGATAGTTTTAAGTGTAAAGAAGCTGGAATAAAATATCAGTACCATGTAATGGCCCCAACTTTAAATTATCACACAAGTCCGTGGACGTGGTCAAAATGCAGTCAAAAATATATCACTGAGTTTCTTGAGTAAGTATCAATATAATGTAGTCTGTTTTTTCAATTGTTGTCTCTTGAAACTATTTAAAAAACATTACTTAAATATAACTGTATGCTATATTAAAAGCACTCTGTGTTCCTTTGTATTTGTTATATGCTATATTGCCATGGAGTTGCTTTTCAGTTACTGAACAGTTTAATATTTTAATATTCATTCTTAGAAAAGTAGTCCTCAGTCCTTCAAAGACTGATGCAGGTGCTTACCTTTACTTACTCTGAGTAGTCTCATGACTTCAACCGAACTACTCACAGTATGTTAAGTTAAGGACATGCTTCAGTCTTTTCAGGATCAGAGCCTTGGCAACACAATCAAGTACATCAATATATTTAACATGGTGTATCTAGATCAAAATGCACACCCTCTTCTTTTTATGAAAAGCTTCTTTTTAAAATGAGAAATGCTGGTTATAATTAGATTTTTCCTGAGTCATGACCTTTTGATCTTTTCCTTTGCTATGACAATTTTTTCAATTCTCATTTTCTCAAAAATGCACAAAAGAGAGCATTGTTGATGAATTAATTGTAAGATAATCTTAAACAGAATCAAATAGGGGAATTTTTCATCCATACCTGTAATTTTCATTTTAATACGCAGACTTGTAGATCAGCATCTAAAATATCAATTACTGTAAACAGTTTTCATGAAACAGTTGAAAATAAATAGAAACCTCTATAATTTTATTTTATATTACAAAAACTGCATATTGCTGTGCTGCATAATTATAGTGGTGATTGTCCTAAAATCATAACAGTTGTCTATCTCTTATGGTTTATTTTTGAAGTTTTATGTTTGTTGTTGCACTGATGTGATATTTAGAAAGGCAGTTGTGAAGCTAAATATATGGGCAAACCCACAGCTTACTTTGTTGGGAGTTATGCATATGTAAACACTGTAAGATCTGCCCCCACAATCAATCAATTAGTATTTTACATTTTGTAATATAATCACAAAGTGGTCTTATCTCCAAAGTTATATATTTGTAAAAGTTCAATTAAAAACAATTTATTTACATTTTGTTAATTTTATAACAGTACTGGTTATGGGGAATGCCTTCTCGACAAACCAAATGGAAGAATATATGATCTTTCATCACAGCTGCCTGGATCAATGTATGATGTCAACAAGCAGTGTGAACTTATGTTTGGTCCTGGGTCACAAGTGTGCCCCTATCTGGTAAGTCACACAACACAGAAACCCATCTTTAACATTTATTTAACAATTTTTGAAAAATATTATTTGCAGTTTCTTCAGAATTGAAATAAAATCCCACAGACTCTTTATCCTTAAACAATTGTTTTTTTTCCTTGAGCACGTGGAAGAGTTTAAAAAATCAGCATGGTAGAGGACAAGAAACTTTAGTGGAAAGCTTGGTAGTTCTAAGTGCTAGGAGAGTTTTATGTGACGTTAAGGAGTAAGTGGAATATGGTGATTTAGATCTGTGCATTTATGCATGAGGTGGTTGTTGTAGGAAACTGAGTTTATACAGATGTATTCTGACTTCAGTATTTTTCTCTTATTGTCTTACAAATGTATTCAATAATTATTCATTTTTACATGTTATCCATACAATAACCTACTCACTACACAATTTTTAATTAATTTTAAAAGTGTTCTTAATTGTGAGTTTGGTTTTAAAAAGTAGGCATAATTTTTACATTAAAAAAATAATTCATATACATGCTGAAATGAACGAGAAGGGGATCCTATGCTTTATTTTATAAGTTATAACTCATGCCTGTTAGAGTTGCAGTGCTTAGAAGAGCTTTCATGATAAGCTTAACCCACAGGTCAAGGTCAACAGTTTCTTAATAGCAGAACAGTGAACTGGAAACAAAGCTGTATACAGCTTGATACAATAAAAAAATGGAATTTCAGTTGTTGGATGTCTGTACAAACTTTAAAATGTCTTTATGGATTCATTCAGTGCTAAGAATAAAAGGGTAAGCACTGCCGATATGGCATAAAGGCTCTGCTTCCACCTGTAGAAGAAGACTTTATTAGCATTACCGTGTGGAACTAATTAGATATGACAGTTAACATAGGATCAGATTTAGACAAACTTTAGTGGGAATATTTTTCGAGTAAATTGCTATTCATTGTGAGGCAGGGAATCAGAATCTGGCCCATAGTGAGTGTGGAATAATTTAAGATGGTCAGGATTTGTATACCCAAAGGTAGTGATGTTCAACACTGATTGTGTCATGATTTTGATATATCCATCTAGATTATCTATCCAGCTGGAGAATATAACTTTTATACTATGTAGTAGTAATTAGGAAGACAGACTCTTTCCATTACTATATTTTTTTAGATGAACTATTGGTTAATTCATGGAACAGTCAGTTTTACTGACAGAATTAGGGTATTTGGTTTCCTTTCTATTGCCCTGATCCAAATCCTACTGAAATCAATGGAAGTCTTTCCATGGACATCCTGGGATTTTGGACCAGGTTCTATGTTCCACGTACCCAAACAGATCTGTGAGGTGGAAAGTCTATAAACTTGAAACCCTCTTTTGCAGTATAGTATTGTATATGATATTAATTTTTAAAAATCTTATAACTTCTATTTAACTATATTTAATCTATAAAATTAAACACCCTATGATCACCTAATTTTTAGGCTTTCTCATTCACAAATGTATAGTGTGACTCATATACTCTCTTACTGTGAAAACCACTCAATATTTTTTTAACACTAAATGCCAAATGTGCAATAACTCCATTGTAATCAATGATAATTTACACCAGAGGTTGAATTAGATTGAGGAGCCACAAATGTTGTTAAAGCCATCTTTTCCTGTTCATCCACTTGGGGACAACTAACCCTAGTTTGGCGACAGTTGAGGATTGAGTTTGCAGTTTTGACAGAACTATTACAGTACTTTATATTGCATCTGTGAAATCATATTGAATAACGTTTTCAAAAGTGCCTTCGTGATTTTCAGTGGGACTTAGGCTCATTAAGGTACTTTTGAAATTTGACCCATTGTCAATAAATTGGTACTACTATGTGGAAATAGTAGTTAATGGCTTTACATGGTGATTATATTCAGACCTTATGATATGTAGTAAATAACCTGAACCTCTAATTTTTTATAAAATACCAAGTTATGATGTGAAGTTAACTGATTTTTGCTAATCCAGTGAGTTCAATCAAAATATTCCATATTATTTGTTTTTCCTTATGCAGAATCTCTTCTCTTGTTTTATAAGGAGTATCATTTGTGAACAATATTTTAATTATAGCTTTTAGAATTCTCCTATTTGCAAACATTACAAAATGCATGTGGTAAGAGAAATGTAATTAATATGTAGGCCATTGAACAAAATGATGTTACAGGTGTAGCAAAGGAAATGAAATTTTGTTTTCTTTTCAGAAACAATGCAAACGCTTATGGTGCACAAGTGCTGAAGGAATTCACAAGGGCTGTCGTACTCAGCATATGCCATTGGCTGATGGGACAGAATGTGGTCTTGGAATGGTAAGATTTAACCTTTGCTATTTCTCAATACTTACACGTAGTAAAATCATGGAAGTAGTTGACAAGAAAGTCGAATATCCACTGTTTTTCTCTGCCTTGCAACTTCCGGAAACTGATTGTATGGGCGGCACCCACTTGACCTTAGATGCAAAGTTTGGCTAACTCATATAATGTTGTAGCATAAATATTATCAGATTGCAATCTCAGGCCAGTACATACAAAGGTTTAGGGATAGCAGATTGGTAACAACAGAGTGTTGGCCTTATGGGGAAGCTGCTATTTCTCTTTTAACTTCTGGGGTCCCAAAAGTTAGGGTCCTTTATGACCAGTTGTTTCCTAAGCAGTTAGTTCTCTACTGCCAACCGTGCTCCAGAAATGAATTTCCTAGGGTATAGGTTTCTCTGGGCTGATGTGTTGTTGTTGTGATCTGCCAACCTAGACCCTGACCCTGCATAAGGAACTGCTAGTGTTGACCTATGTATCTGTGCAGAGTCGCCTTCGAGTAATTTGCTTGATATTAATCTGTGCTAGCAGTTCCCAGTGGAGCCCTAGTTTTATTATTTTTGATGTGCTTTCATAGATTCATAAAGTTTAAGGCCAGAAGGGACCATCAAATAATCTAGTCTGAGCTCCTGTATATCACAAGCCATTACATTTCATTTGCTCACCCAGAGTACAGTAACTTTGTATCTTTACAGATTTTCTCTGTTGTTGTTGTGTTTTTGATACTACATATTTAATAGTGAATTTGATAATATAATTTGTTGGATAACAAATTAGTAAGGAAGGCTACATCTCCTGAAATATCATGATTTTCTTATCTTGCAAAATTAGAAAAAAAAAGTTACTGTGGGGCTGCCAGTGGGACTGTGGCCTGATTGAACCTTCATGTATTCAGTATTTAACCTATTTTTCTGAATTACTCATTAAATATGATGAGAGCTCATCACATTTGTATTAAACCTTGTGTGTAATCATTATTTTAAAGTTACTACAGTGAATATGTACTGATATAAGAGTACTTTTGCTATGTAACCTAACAAAACCCCTTTGTTATGTTATTACTGCAGTGAAACTAAATAATTTTCTCTAGTAATTGAGAAGATAATCACAGTATTTAGAGCATTGACTTTGAAAGAATCAAAAACATGTGCAATGATTAATGTGATAAAGTGTGATTTGTCTCTATTTAAGGGCCTGCTTCTATGCCCATCAAAGTTGGTGAGAAATTTTCCATGGTTTTCAAAGGGGATAGGAGATGACCACTAGTTATTAGCCTCTAACCAGTAGGACATGCTTAGTGTAATTGAGGTGCCATTCTATTTGAGCCATAATGTTGAATAAATCTATATTTTGCATTTTTGATTATGAATTATGTTGTAACATTTCTGCCTCTGTAGATAAAGATATAAATGGCTTTTTAAGGAGTTAATAATTTAGCTCTAAAAGCACTTTTTAGATTTAGCATGTTGTTTTTTTGTTTTAATAAATTATGTATCTAATCAATATATCTTGCTCTACTGTTGTGTATGAGTCTTATGCTATAATATAAAGGCTAATCCTGACAACCAATTGTCTGTTTCACTTTCCTAAAAATACCAACTAGGTTTAAAGTTAATAATTCAGAATAAACTTCAGTGAGTGAATAGACAGCTTTTACTGAACTCCTGGATTGCTGAAGTAGGGTTACCATACGTCCGGTTTTTCCCGGGCATGTCCGGCTTTTTGGTAATCAAACCCCCATCCGGGGGGAATTGCCAAAAAGCCGAACATGTCTGGGAAAAATACCTGCCGGGCACTTCCCCTCCCGCGGCTGCTCTGCTCCTCCCTTGACTCTTCGGCTCTGTTTAAGAGCCGAGCTGCCCGAGCGCTTCGGCTTCGGGCAGCCCCCTTGCCCCCCGACCCCAGCTGCCGGCCGGGCACTGCCCCTCCCGGGCTCCGGGGGCGCGGGGTCGAGAGGGGTGGGGGCTGCCCGAAGCCGGTAGCGCTCGGGCAGCTCGGTTCTTAAACAGAGCTGAAGAGTCAGGGGAGGAGCACAGCAGCCGGAGCCCGGGAGGGGAAGTGCCCGGCCGGGGGCGCAGGGTCCGGAGGCATGGGGGCTGCCCGAAGCCCGAGCGCTACCAGCTTCACGGTTTGCCAGGCAGCCTTCAGACCCTGCGCCCCCGGCTGGGCGCTTCCCCTCCCAGGCTCCAGCTGCGCTGGGGAAGTGCCCCGGGGGCGCAGGGTCTGGAGGCTGCCCGGCAAACCTTGAAGCCGGTAGCGCTCGGGCAGCCCTTTTCGCATGGCTGGGAGGGAGGAGGGGGAGTTAGGGCGGGGACTTTGGGGAAGGAGCGGGGAATGGGCGGAGTTGGGGTGGGGCCGGGGGTGGGAAAGGGGCGGGGCCAAAGCCCGTGGAGTGTCCTCTTTTTTTATTTTTTAAATATGGTAACCCTAGCTGAAGGCAACCTTTTTTCTCCATGTTAGTTTTTTAGATTGCAAGGTCTTTGGAGCAGAGGCTTTTTTATTTTTATGTTTGGTATTTACAGAGTTGAACACATTAATGGTATTTTAATAATAATAGTAAATAATATTAATATTAAATTTAGTCATTACTGGTGGCATTTCCTATAGTAATAGTAGGTAAAATGCAGCATTGTTTGAATCAGCATCTCAACAGAGAATAAAGGAAACCTTTATGTCAGGCTTTGAACTTCTTGTCAGCTTTAATCACTTCATAAAATTTAAACACTGGTTCATTTTCACTCTAAACTTCCTGCATAGTCCATCTAGTTCATCACAGTGCACTTTCTTCACCTAACAAATGTGAGGATATACAGAAAATTAATTATTTTAGCAGGCGCAAAATAAACTTGTTGGACTTTCTGCCAGAATGTCTGAAAATTTCTTTCCCCCCCACCCCTTTTCTCCTTCTACATTCTGAATGCTGATGTCTGGCAATGGCCCAGTTGTAGCAGCTTTACTGTCCCCCAGAGCCACTTGTCAGTACATTGATATTCACATTGTGTACCATCCCTTCCAGGTGGTTTTTGTGTTTGCCTTCTGGGCTTCACAAAAATCAATGGGAGGAGGAGGCATCTGCGGGTTCTAATCCTACCAGCACAGGCCCACAAGGGAGCAGAGAAGGTTACATGTTTTAGAATCCCTGGCTTACTTAATGCTCCACAGAGACTTTACTATAGAAAAACAATAAATAACACTAGACTTACCATTGTGAATATTTGCTAGTTTGCAGGGGCATTTGCTATGGTGAATAGCTGAAATTTACAGCTCAGAGGAACAAATACTATATTACTTGAAAACACTTCTAATGGCTGATTTGAGAGAAATAGTTAAATCGAACATACACATTTCTCAGGATTGCTTTTATAAGATTCTGAGAAAAAATATTATGCAGTACAATAATGGCAAATATTATATGGCTGGTGCTTCTTCCCCCCCCCTCAGTAATCAAAGTAAGTTGCCATGGTAACATGATGTGAATTTAGAGCCAGATCACATGCTCACTCTGAAGTAGCCTGCTCACTGGTAAAGCTAAGCAAATAACTGATTTTTTTTGGATCGCTGTCAGTTCTGAAAAAAGTGGGGGGAAATCGTTTCAAATGGAACCAAATCCAAAAAAGAATCGATCCAAAACAGATTTTTGTGGGTGGTGGGGGAAGAAGCAGCCTTCCATACAACTTATAGCCCTGTGGGATGTGGGAGACTCATGTTCAGTTTCTCCCTCTGTATGATGTGGAAAAGGGATTTCAACTTGGGTCTCCCACATTGCAGGAGAGTGCCTTACCCAAAGGGCTGTGGAATGGGCAAGTTTCTCTCGATGTCTCCTGTTGGCGCTGTTCCACTGTGTCATTAGAGCAGGTACTTGAACTTGTGTCTCCCCAACCTAGGTGAATACTCTAACCACCAGGCAATAGTCACTTATACTTTTTCTCTGGCCCACTGACTAGTCATTGTCATTATGAATGACTATGAATTGCCACTGGAAATGTAATTTCACTATAATTGCCTTATTGCTATAAGGAGGTTTCAAGGGAAATAGAAGTTGTTTAAATGATTCCTTACAGTGTCTATGTCTACACTATAAAGCATAGGCATGGGAAGTAAGGCTGCAGGGGGTGCTACAGCACCCCCAGGTTTTATGCGGGGGTCCCGGCTCCTGGTTGCGCACACAGGGTCCCAGCTGCTGGCCCCCGTGCCTTGGGTTCTGCTCCCGGCCCCGCACGTGGGGTCCCAGGTGCCAACCCCGCTCCCGGCTACACACGTGGGATCCCAGCTGCTGGCCTAGGGAGGAGTATAAGAATATTGCTAGAGCATGCAGGGGTGTAATCAGGAAGGCCAAGGCACAATAGGAGTTGCAGCTAGCAAGGGATGTGAAGGGTAACAAGAAGGGTTTCTACAGGTATGTTAGCAACAAAAAGAAGGTCAGGGAAATTCTGGGATCCTTACTGAATAGGAGAGGCAACATAGTGACAGATGATGTGGAAAAAGCTGAAGTACTCAATGCTTTTTTTGCCTTGGTCTTCACACACAAGGTCAGGTCCCAGACTGCTGCACTGGGCAACACAGTATGGGGAGAAGGTGAGCAGCCCTCAGTGGTAAAAGAACAGGTTACGGACTATTTAGAAAAGCTGGACATGCACAAGTCCATGGGTCCAGATGTAATGCATCCAAGGGTCCTGAGGGAGTTGGCGGATGTGATTGCAGAGCCATTGGCCATTATCTTTGAAAATTCATGGCGATGTGGGGAGGTCCTGGACGATTGGAAAAAGGCAAATATAGTGCCCATATTTTAAAAAGGGAAGAAAGAGAACCTGGGGAACTACAGACTGGTCAGCCTCACTTCAATCCCCGGCAAAATAATAGAGCAGGTCCTCAAGGATCCATTTTGAAGCATTTGGAGGAGAGGAAGGTGATCAGGAACAGTCAACATGGATTCACCAAGGGCAAGTCATGCCTGACCAACCTGATTGCATTCTATGATGAGATAACTGGTTCTATGGATATGGGGAAAGTGATGGATATGATATATCTTGACTTTAGCAAAGCTTTTGATACTGTCTCCAACAGTATTCTTGCCAGCAAGTTAAAGAAGTATGGATTGGATGAATGGACTATAAGGTGGATAGATAGCTGGCTAGATTGTCGGACTCAACAGGTAGTGATCAATGACTCCATGTCTAGTTGGCTACTGGCCCCGTGCCTGCCCCCAGCCATGGTCCCAGCCTCGGCTCCCTTACCCCGTCCATGTCCCCCCCTACTGGAGACACGGCCTTGCTCCCAGCCTCAGCTCTGGGGGGCGAGAGGGGGGTGCAAGGTAAAAAGTTTGGGGATAGTTTTGCTGGCTTTTAGCACCGCCACTATAAAAAGCGTTTCAGTGACACTGCTACAAAGTTAAGTTGACTTAAGTTACACTGATGTACAGCCACCGCTGTAATGAAACCACTGTTGCATGTCCACACTATGCTTCTTGTGTTGGTGGAACGCATCCACAGGAGCAGCTCTTGCATCAGCACAGAGAGCAGTGCACTGTGGGTAGGTATCCCACTGTGCAACTGGCCTTCTGGGTGTTTTGGGAAGGGTTTACTATGCCTCATGGAGGCAGGTTCAGCATCACATGATGCAGGTTTCTCAATCCCATAATTCCATGAGCATTCTACTAGGTTTCCAGCCACTTTTCAGCTGCTCTGGTAACCTGTGAGCCAGCTATCTCTGTCAGAAAGCATGGATCCTGCACTGCTCTTCAGTATTGTGCTGTGCGTTATGAACACAAGGCTATAAGAAGAACTCAACAGAAGGGCTATTCAGTGGAGGGAAGCCTTGAAGGAGCATTTTAACAATGAGCCACAATAATATGTGTTGCTGTAGTGTGCTGAGCCTGGCATTGTTTGTTTGCACCATGCTATGAACCTTGAAATGATTGCTGTGTGTGCCCGACTGTAACAATGCACATGCACCTATTGTTGGTGAATGTTAGCAACAACCACCCTATGATGGAGAATAATGAAGATAAATTCAGTTTCTATAAGTAGATTTTTATTCCACACCCATGCAAACATACCTACGTAATGCTGAGGTAACCTTCATACATGCAGGGGAAAGTATCTTTAAAGGGGAAGGAACAGGGAATTCATAAGCACATACACCAACGAGTCTCTCCCAGCTGGGTGTACGTGCGGCTGTCATTGTGTTTAATCTCCTGCGGGGTGGAGTGCCTTGGGTATTGCAGCAGCCCCGGAAGATACATGGAATGGGGGTGGGGAAAGTGTAAGGCGGTCCTGGAATGCTTTTTCTTTTCTAACTAAGCTTTGTATGATTAGAGAAGGTTTCAGCCACAATTAAAACAAACCTCAAACATATGAACTTGTTTCAGATAGAGATTATTTATATTTTTATCTAATGATTTGTTGTAGTGTGTTGTAACTCACGTGCAGCACACCGCAGTATGAAGTATACAGAGAACTCCCTTGTGATTCTCTTCCTCTGCCTCCCTACAGTGATTTCTCTTTATATCATGACTTGTGCACCTGTGAAAAGAGGAAAGGATTTGATCCCCTTTGCTTATGGTTTTTCTCCAGCTACTAGCTCTTATGAATTCTGTTGTAAATACATTTCAGTACTACCACTTCAATACAGAATTGACGCAATAAATTCAAAAGAACATATCAGAGCAAAAATAACTACAGGTGCAGTTGAAAGACAGAGATTCTTGTAATTGGAAGCACTGGTCCATTTTTTTTCTGAAAACTGCTTTTAGGACATCTCCCTCCTTCCTTTAACAGAGGTGAGAGTGAAAAGTATGCCACTATGCATCTGTGATCACTGTAGAGGTAGAGACCCAAATCATATTGCCCAGAAAACAGAAGTTCATTCCAATTCTGAATATGTGCAATGTAATGGAAATACAGTATTGAGCCATATGACACTGACTCGATTTTAATAATACTATACAGAGCCATGTAACATTGCAATTTATTTTAAGTAAAGATGTCTTGAAAACTGGGATTTATTTTAACACAAAAACCTTCCTCAAGAGAAGTAAATCTCTTTTCTTTAATGAATAAACTACGGTAGGTGTACAAAAATTGTACCACTTTCCCATCCTCCATCAGTAATTTAACTGTTTACATCTATATAAAAAAGTGAATGGCAGTGGTATCTGTTTCTTTTCATTCTTCTTTAAAACCGTGCCCTCTTTTCCCACAGCCTGAGGCTAAGCACCCTGATCCCCACCCTGACTGCTCCTTCCCCCAGTCCTCCACCCATATACCACCATCCTGACCCCACCCTCCACCTTCCTCCACAGCCCCCATCCTGACTGCTTCTCCCACGCATATACCACCACCCTCCCTGGTTCCAGCTCCCACATTCCCCCATAGCTTCCAGCCTGACTGCTGCCCTGACCAGCTCCCAACCCATATACCACCACCCTGACCCAGCCCCCTCCTTGTAGAAGTGATATATCCTCCCTTGCCTTCTTCTATGCCTTCCACAGCTCTTTGATTTTTTACACGGCACTACTGCATGTCCCTATCATAGCCCTTCTCCTCCATGCCCCAAGCAAGTTCCTGCAGCTGGAGCAGAGTTGTGCCTGCACAGCCTCCTCTCCCCACAGAGCCAGGAGATCCACCACCTCTCCTGTACTCCAGGCAGGAGTGCGTTTGCTGTGTGGAGCTGGCATGCTCAGCTAGGCAAATGCTATGTGAGCTCTCCATGCTGAGCAAACAGGAAGAGCAATTTCAAAACTTCTGGGAGCTCCAAAAGGGGAGGGGGTGCATGCCTGTGTAACTGGCTGTAGGACAGCAGAGTTCAAACTGGTGACCAGAGCGGTCACGGTGCACATTGTGGGGCAACTCCTGGAGGCCACTTAGGGCGATATAAGTAATGCAGTGTTTACACTGACACTGTATCGCTCCAACTGTGTCGCCCTAAGTGCTACACCTTTTGTCGAGGTGGTTTTATTATGTCAGTGTAGCAGGAGACTTAAACTGGCGGGAGGTGCACTGCAGTGTGTACACCTCCATAGTTAAGTCGACGTAAGCTGCCTTATGTCGATTTAACTTTGTAGTGTAGACAAGCCCAGCATGTTTAACTGGATACAGCATAATGGGGCTGTTACAAAATCCATTCTGCAGTTCTTCTGAATATTGACAAGTCCTTAGAAGTTGCACTGGTTTAGCTTAAATCCAAAATCAAATTAGTTAAACCAATGAAAACCTCTGTGTGGACACTCATAAATCAGGTTTAAACTGATATAAATCTTTTAGCTTACACCAAGCACAAGCTAAACCCATATAAGTCAGGCTTACACTGTTCAAAGGGTATCCACATGCAAAATTGTATTGGTTTAAAATTCTACCTTTAGTTAACCTGGTGCTAGTTTTTGTGTGGACCAGGCCTAAATGAGTTTGCATCTTGACCGACTTCAGAGCTATGCCAAATTAGCTTTACATGAATTGAAATGTAGGTGCCTGCATTTGTTTTTATTTCTTTAAAATTTGTGTACTAAAAAAATTGTCAAATAATATCTATCAGAAAGCAACAGTGTTATGCAGGCTTTAAAAGTATGAAAAATACAGGCAAGGTTTGATTTCATTTTACAACTGGTCAGAATTTTCTGTTGAAATGTTTTTTCGATGAAAAATATGCTTTCCTCAAAATCAAAATTTTCTTTGGGAAAATTTCAGTTTTGCTAAGTTTTTTTTCAATTTTCTGTTGGGAATCTAAACAAAGTATTTTATTATTGTTGTGAATCAAAACATTTTTTAGTCGGTTGAACCAAATCAATATAGTCTGATAAAAGAGCCTGCCCATGGATGAGAGTGAAGGATATGAGGTGCCCAAACCACAGCGTCAGTGAAGCATAGTGGCAGCTCAGGTCTGTGCATTTTAATGTTAAACCGAGCCTAAGCAAACCCTTTGGATTCAGGAATGTCTAAATATTTTGTTGAGATCAAATATGTAAAAACAAAAAGTTTCAACCCAAAATATATGGAACTTTTCATTCTGCAATAATTTAGATATTTCTACATTTTGTTTCAATTTGGGATGAAAACAAATTTTGAAATATTGGAATTTACAATGGGATATATATTCAATTTTTGAACAGATCTACTTACTTTTTAATTAGTTTGGATGTTCCTAAGTGTTGTAGTGCTCTGGGGGAAGATGTGTGATATACCACGTGGCAAAATGTGGTGATTTCGGGATGGAGTGACAGCCTACATTTTCGGGGGGGGGGGTTGTTTTTGTTGTTTTGGGCCCTAGACCTACATATTGGTGTGCTACACTTACACAAAGCACCAATGGAGTCAGCACCATGGAATTTTTTAAAAAATATGCATTATATATATATAATTTAGAAAATGTTATTTGTTATTGATTAAACTTACTGCAACATTACAATATTGTTATTTGGTTGGTGCCTTTGTTTGGTGCCAAAGTTCTTCCAGAACTTTGAGTTCAGCTATACTCAAACTTCTGAAAACTCAGAAATGAAGAGTTAAGGTACATGCCACCTCCACAATGGAACCTTAACTCTGCCTTTTGGAGCTGGCAATAGCAACTGGAAATGGTTCAGTAAGGGTGGTGCCATAATAAGTAGACATGGGGAAGGACTAAGAGAATGTGCTGCTGTTTGTGTTGTGTTTTGTTCCACAGATTTGAATTCCAGCATTCACTTCAACTGCCTTTGTTGCATTAGGTTTAGCTGCACTGAATGCTGGAGGGATTAGTTGGAGCAGGTTGGCATACTTGTTACTGTGATATAATGAGAAGCGGATGTGTACTTCGAAGGATCAAATATACCTCATTTCAGAAGGCTGTGTCAGTAGCAATTCATAGTGGTCTTTTTATGGGAGTTGTCAGCAGTGTGGTGGTATACGAGACCAGGGGCGGCTCTATGTATTTTGCCACCCCAAGCATGGCAGTCAGGCGGCTTTCGGCGGCATGCCTGCGGGAGGTCCAGCTGGTAACACGGATTCGGCGGCATTCGGATTCGGCGTACCCGCTGCCGAATTGCCACCGAAGCCATGGGACCGGTGGACCTCCCGCAGGCACGCAGCCAAAGGCAGCCTGACTGCCGCCCCCACAGCGACCGGCAGGCTGCCCCCCACGGCTTGCCGCCCCAGGCACGCGCTTGGTGTGCTGGTGCCTGGAGCCGCCCCGTACGAGACAGTGGTCTCTGGGACTTAGTGTCTCAGAAGAAATTCTCAGAGCAAGGGTGAAGGGGAGGTAATATGTAGCAAGTCTGGGGTGGTTTGTGTGGAGTAGGGTCATTGCTTAAGTGTAGGCCAGGTATGGGTAGCAGCTGTTTGCTATGCCTGACCTAAACCTTAGTTTTGCCTGAGCAAAGCGAAGATGTGCGACACCGTCATACAGTGCTTGTGTGCTCTGTAGCATCTATAAGGGTAAAATGCTAGTATGTGTGTGTTAGCCGTGTGTTGCATCATGACTCAAAGAGGCAGAGTTAAGATTGCATTGTCGACGTGGCATTATCGTAGGTCTTCATTTCTTGGTCTTCAGAGATTTGAGTGTAACTGAACTTGATATTCTAGAAGAGCACACATCACCACCAATCCCTATGTCACAGACCCAGTTCAGGGCCCCCTGTTGATCATTCACCAGACTGCTGTGAGGACATCCAAACTTTGAATCCTGGGTGTTTTAAGCCCCTGGAGGCGGAGCCCTAATGAAGTCCTGGCAATGCAGCTGTCTTGGGGCCTCTAGGCACACACTCATCAGGGCAGACCCTGTGTCTAGCAGCCCCATCTTGAGAGCTGTGACCATGTGACCCACTGCCAAGCCCCTAGTACCAGTACTTACCACTCAGGGTCCCCCCACGCTCTCCCAGAACTCCAGCTGTGTGGGTGTTCTGGGTCCACAACTTAACTCTTCAAGGGCATGTGATAGGTGTAACACACAACATACAGACAGTTTTAACAGGATTCTAATATTGCTCTTTAGTGAATCATATGAGAGATACACAGACCTATACAAAAATAATAAACCTTATGTTCAGTTCCCTGCCTCAGTTTTTCCACCAGTCCAGAGCATTCTTTGGACTGGGGTCAGAGTCATCTGGGGTATCCAGGATCCTTCTGATGTAGCACATAGCTTGTGTTCTGAAACATGGATCCTTCTCTCCCCACTAGCCTTCTCTGACTTTGGCTGGTCCAGCCACTTTCTCACTCCTACCCAAAAGCTTCCTATTTCACTCTGCCAGACACACCCGGCCTCTGGTTTTCAAAAGGTTAGCATCAACATCTTGACTTTTGTCCTGTGTTTGGGAATTTTCCACTCTCCAACCGCCAGATCCCTGAAGGGAGTTTGGGAAACTGGGTCTTCTGGGCTTGAGCTTAACGCATTGTTTAGTCAAACTACAGTCATGAAGGTTAAGATCTCTCCATTGTCTCTATTCTGGTGTACGTATGTGTAGGATTATAAACTACCTAGCACACTTCTTGTGGTATATATATATAATAATGTAAATCAACACATGGATTTTTTTGACAGAAAAGGGAAACTTTTTAAATGATTGAAGAAAGCCCAATGGAACATCTGGAATGTGTCTGTTGCATCAGTTTTCTACTGTGACTTCATCTTGTTGCTTCTGTAGGAATGTAGCAGAACAATAGCTGATACAACTTCATTGAAGAAACTATTAAAATCCCAGATGTGAACATGTGCTTAGTACTTTTATGGGGAGAAATAATCCCGATGTAGTCATAGGATTTCTATGTGCAACTTTTCAGAAATCTCCCTTGAAGTTATTGTCACTCTTGTTTTCTTTTTTAATTTTGGCTTAGCTATGCTGTCAGATATCCATAACAGTTGTACAGTAAAAATCTCATACTTGAATAAAGTACTATTTTTTTGTGAAATAGGAGCTAGAATTTTCAGTCCACTGTATTCATATTTGATTTCCTGTCATCCTATTGACAAATTCTGGACATACAGGAGCTATGTTTCTTCATATTCACATTTTAGATCTCTCACAGTATCAACACATTTTCATAGCTATTAATTTGGAGGTGCTAGAAGACTGGGCTAAAAAGGTGAAATTGGACCCTATAATAGACACCACAGCAAGAAAATGATATGCACAGTACAGCTATCTATGGAAATAAATATGCTGTGATGTCCTGCCACACTGAGAAACAGAAAGCCATTAATGAATGAGTTCTGATGAAAATGGCAACCTTTTTAGAAGGGCCATGCATTGAACAGTGTCAAGGGGCATTTTCCACCATCCTTGCTAGTAGGAGTTATGAGGGCTTACTTCTTTACCACTGAGGGATATGAGTAGCTGGGATAGAACAGCCTATGGCACTCTAGTGTCTTTTGTGGTTGTTCCATTTGTATCAATACCAAGGTGACCTGTGAGCATGATGCAGAGGGGAGGAATATTCAAGAGCCAGTTTTTCAATAGCTATCATCATCATAATGTCCTTCTAGGCCATTGACATAGTCCAACAGCTCAGTAGTTGTATCCCTTAGTGTACTGAAAATGTATTAGGTCCATCATTTTGTGAGATTGGACTAATGAAAAGGTCCTTTAGTCCTTTTAATTTAATGTTAATCTAGGTTTTGACCCTAATATGAAGGAGGTGATGGTCTGACTGTATAATTGCCACACTCTCTGTATCCAGTCCTAAGCTAAGATAAAATCCAGCATGTGCTCTTCTGTTTGTGGGCCCAAATCTACCTTGAGTAGACCCATCCTCCCATGTTCTGGAGGATCCATAGGATTCATAGGATCCAATACTCAAAAAATACCATCTTTGTGGACATTGAGGTGACCCAGGGCAAAAAATTCAGAGAATTTCAACCAGATAAGAGATCAGTCAGCATTCAATATGGAGAATCTGATTAGTGAATAAGTTCCTATATCCAGAGCAAAATGATTATTAAACCCTTGTATTGCATGTGATGTATTCAGTATTGGCTGAATAACAAAAAGGGTAATTTTCAAGACCCATTTTGTGCTATATATGTGGATAATAACCCCATAGCATAAACCTGTATTGGATGTGATATATTCAGTTCTGTTGAGGAAGACGGGGCCCATTGCAGTACTTATTTTAATTGCTAGATCCCAGAGCCAATCTGGAACCTTCTCTACCACTCTGACTTGTGAATTTATATATAGTATTGTCATTAGTTGCATTCTTTGTGGTCCAATGAGGCAATCACTGGGAGTCATAGTGTAGGCATGATGTTATGCCCATATGTAGAGACCAAATGTGGGCTGGGATTTTAAAGGAATTAGTCCCCCAGTTCCCATAGTTAGTCGATAGGAGTAGGGCACCTATCTCTCTTAGGTGCTTTTATAAAAATCTCACCCATACACTAAATCCTGAGGTCTTTACTCTGTTTTTAATAATTGCTTTTTCAGGAAAATTCCTAGTGACTTCAGTAGGGCTACTCATGTGTAGGATCGGGTGGTTAGATTGTACACTCTTAGAAGTAGTAATACTGTCTCTCACTTGTCTGGAACATACCATGCTCATTCATGGTTTGTATTAACAATAATATGTTAGTTACAGTTATAAGGTGCTGAGTCCAATAACTGCAGTGGCCCTAACAGAATATACATTAATTGTGTTATCTCTATCTCTAACTTAATGAATCCCCCTGCAGCCAGGGCCGGCTCTGGCTTTTTCGCCGCCCCAGGGGGGAGGGCAGTGAGCCCCGGCGGGGGCTCGGCTCTCCCCCCCCCCGGCGGCCAGAGCGCCGGGGGCAGGGCGCCGGGGGGGAGGGCGGCCGGAGCCCCGGGGGGAGGGCAGCG
>NW_020664419.1:49732005-49762345 GCF_002925995.2 Terrapene triunguis | reverse complement strand
GTCGAGCCCTGCTGTGGCCCCGCTCTCCCCGGCGGCCGGAGCGCCGCGCCGCCGCCCCCCTCCAGGTGCCGCCCCAAGCACCAGTTTGGGTGCCTGGTGCCTGGAGCCGGCCCTGCCTGCAGCTAACATGAGAGTTGCACTTTATGCCATAGCTGAATTTGGCCAGTTCCATTCGCAGTATTTTTGCCAGTCACTCTCATCTGCAAGTCTTCGGGCCCATGCACAAATCAGATATAGAGTGTCATCAAAATGATATTTGAGATTTAGCTGTGACTCTCTGAGTACCTTTCCCAGACTCAAGGAAGATCTCTGTGTAGCTCGAAAGCTTGTATGTCTCACCAACAGAAGTTGCCCACCTTGTCTCTCTAATATCCTGGGTCCAGCATGGCTACAAGAACACTGTATACATCATAATGAAATCAAATTGTTCTGAATGTTACTTAATATTTCCTTTAGCTTTGTTTGCTTTAGTAGAATACTTAAAACACTTTGCATTTCTTGGTGGCTTGGTAATACGGTAGAATTTTTAGTTTTGCTTTTCATCATGAATTTTCAAGGCAAATAGAAGAGAACTTATAAGATGAAGACTGCTGCAGATCTAGATCTAAAGTTTGTGTGTAAAATATCAACAAGCATTTAGGGTCAGAATTTCAAAAGAGCTTGGTTCCCATTTCGGTGCCTAAATGAAGTGGCCACCTTTTCAAAAGTTCTCAGTAGCTTCTGTGGCTCTCAATGAGAGCTGTTGGTTGAAAAACACTCTTGAAATTTTGGCACTTCATTTACATTCCTAAAATGGAAGCTAAGCCATTTGGAAAATCTAATGTTACCTGTTGGTGCTGAGCCTTAATTTTATGTGTGTTTTTTAATAAGATTTTTTTCTCCTTTGTTTCTGTGATACAGTAACCTTGCGATAATAAACTTGTCAGTTGATTTCCATTAATCTTGTTTCACAATATCTTTTTTGTATCATTTTTCTACTATTTCCATTTTGGTTTTCAGATTTTAAGCACACATAGCTAACTTTTAAATGTTATTGTTTGTCAACTGAACAGCACTGTTACCATGGGATTTGTGTAAGCAAAGAAATGGAAACACGTCCTGTAGATGGAGAATGGGGACCTTGGGGACCTTATAATTCATGTTCAAGAACCTGTGGAGGTGGAATCAAAAGCACAACCAGGCTGTGTAATCGACCTGAGTATGTTGTTTGTTTGTTTGTTTGTTTATATCAATATGTTTTTGATATTGTTGTATCCCAGCAAGTTAGTTCAAGGCAGCAGCAAAATAAATAGCCATTTAAATAATTTCTAAAGCTAGAGGAGGTCATTCTACAATCTCTGATATTCAGAAGGTTTCTGAGTTAATTTTATAATTTCTCTCAGGTGAATTATGTGTTTTTCAGATATTTTAAAATTGCATTTAGAGAGGACCTTTTCTTCTAACTTTATATAAATTGTTAGAATTTAGAGTCAACACTGAAATGCTTTCATTGAAGTAGGAACTTCAAAATAACATATTTTCCCTTTGTTAACCTTTTAAATAATCACTTCCTTTCTATGGCTTTTTCACAAGGTTGCCAACAAGAATATTCACTGGCGGTAGGGAGCACTGTTCTAGCGAGGCCTTTGGATGCTGAAGAGTACATAATTTTATGTTAATAAAACATTTCCTCTCTATTTGACAGTATTTTCCTTTTTTTCACCTCCTTTCTGTCCTGTAAATGTGACTTGCCTCTGCCAGTGGTAATGAAACTAATGTTAGAACTTTGGAGAATAATGCTTTAGGGCTTGAGTCTGCCTCCCTTACTGCAAGTGACTTCAGTAGAATGAGGTTCCTCAGAGCAAGGACTGTCTCTCATTATGTGGTTGTACAGCACTTAGTAAAATGGGGCTCTGATCCTGATTGTGGCCCCTAGGCACTACTGCAGTGTAAAACTAATTACTAATTCTTGCAGAGTAAAGTACTACAGCAAATAAGGGTAATAAAATGGGGCTCTTACAGATTAGTAGATGTTCATGTTATTCAGATTATTATAGACTTGAAAGGCCTGATTCTAAAATGGTATCATTATACACCCACTTTGCATTCTCTATTCACTGCACAAAGCAGTGGAGAATGAGGTCTGAATATCAACGTATAAGAGGGAAAAATTATGCTGAATGGATATGATAAAAGACTGTCTTGAAGTTTTGCCATTAGGATCAACTGCTTGTTTTAGAAACAAATGATGGAAGTGATGTTGATCCTATGTACTTTACTTTGAATCATTTTGATTAGGCCGAGAAATGGAGGAAAATACTGTGTGGGTCGCAGGATGAAATTTCGATCATGTAGTACTGATTCATGTCCAAAGGGCAAACAAGATTTTCGAGAGCAACAGTGCTCTGATTTCGATGGTAAACATTTCAACATCAATGGTCTTACATCTGCTGTACGCTGGCTTCCAAAATACAGTGGCAGTAAGTAAATACAGATTTTCTTTGCTAACTAAATAAAAATGTTCATTTACTTAAAGCTTTACAACAGACAAAAATCATGCTGGATTTTCTTTACAGTTTCTATGAAAGATCGCTGTAAACTTTTTTGCCGAGTGTCTGGAACAACTTCCTACTACCAGCTGAAAGACAGAGTTGCCGATGGTACCCCCTGTGGAACTGAAACCAATGACATATGCGTTCAAGGCTTATGCAGGGTATGTAAACTTAACTTGGATATTGTAACACTTATATATATGGTATATATGGTATATATATATTAATAAATATTTATCACATATATATGTATACTATATACTTTATATAGTATACTATAGTATATACTACATACAGTTCTTCTAGCGTTTGCAGTGCATGATGAGCCACCTGACAGCAGCTTTACCAGCATAATTAAGGGCCGTAAGGCCATCATGAAGTCTGGTTAGTTGACACTCATCGACAACATGTGCCATTGACTGACAGAGACCACACTGATAAAGTGGGTCATGCGTAGATCCTTCTTGTAGAGGTTGGCTGTGCATATTCCTTGGCCAGTTCGGAACCTGCTCAACAGAGTCCGAAGATGATGTGGCAGGTCAAATCCCGGCAGTTGAACAGTGAGATCAGTGACAATGAAACCATTCCAGATCTCTTTAGCTGACCACTTATTGCACCATAGGGTTTCTGCTGAAAAATTCTGATCTGGTAGTTGAGACCATGATGGACATGAATCATGCTCTGTGGTGACTGAAGATGTCTGCATACAGTGGTAGACCTGGATTGGCATGTAGCTTTTCCACCAGTTTGGCTATTGATTGTGTGCGATGAATGTGTGGAGGAGCTAAGTTGCCCAGAACTGATAGCCATAGAATAGGAGTCAGGCATAGGGTGCCTGTGATGATGCACATGGTTGAGTTCAATTCAGCGTCAGCCAATTTACTGTGAGGTGAACAACAACAAATGGGCACAGTAGTCCGCTGAGGAGTAGCACAGCACCAGAGCTGATGTGCGAAGTCTTCTGTGCACCTGTGCCCCATGTCAAACTGGCTAATTTGCTGATTAGATTATTCCTGGTCCTGACTTTGGCAGCAGTCTGTTTTAGATGCTGTGGTAAGTCAAATAGTGGTCTAGTGTGACACCAAGGTAGACCTATTTTGCCTTGTATTTCAGTCATTATCCAGTGAGGAAGATGTCTAACTTACATTGTGGAGGTGGAAGACACTGAAAACTGTCTTTGTCACACTTCGTTGGAGGCGCCAACTGCTACAGTAGTCTGCCATCTTGGGCAGGTTGGCGTCAAACAACAACCTTGTTCTTGTCCATGACTGAAAACAATGGGGTACATTTCACTCAGCCAGATGGTCATGTGATTGCTCATGTGACCTCTGCTGGGTGACATCACTAGATGGTCATCTCCAACCAGCATCATATGTGGTCCTGGACAACTTTCCATACAGTCAACACAGACCAGCACTTATCCATGTTGGTCTTCAGCTGCCCATTGTTAGAAACTTAGACAAAAGAAGATAGAATTTCAGGAAACCAAATTGGGAGAAATTTAGCAAAATCCTGGAATGAAGTATCATTACTATCCCATCATGTTTCATGCCAGTCAATGAAGCCTACAACCATTTCCATGGAGCCATCTTCAAAGCAGTGTGAGAGTCCATTCCACAAGGCTATTGCTGTGTCTACATTCCTTGTTTTGACACCATATGTTCAGAACTATTGATGTGGTATGAATTGTCTGGAGATCTAGATATTGCTGACCAGCTAATAAAGTCCTTAGCTGCTGTGATAGAAGCAAGATGGGAGGAAACAACAAGGATTATGAATTTCGCCCATTCCAGCCAGAAATCCTGGAACCTTTTGTGTTGACTTGGCACAGCAAGTGCTGCCCCGTCCTCCTGTCACTCCAAACCAAGTTGCTAGCCACTTGCTTCAGGTTGCAAAGGTTCCCCTGAATAAGCTTGTAAAATGGCAGATTTGCAATGAATGGCGGCAATTCAGATGATGTAATCTGCACCATTCACAAACACTGAACTAGACACTGTACTGTGCAACATCAAATCTGGAATTTCACCAGAATTCCTGAATCACTTTGGAACCAATGCTTATCAATGATTATCCAAATTCCTGACGCAGGTTGTCAATTTCGGTAACCTGTCAAGGATTTGGAGAATGTCAAAAGTAATCGCCCTTCTAAAACCTGAAAAGGACCCACACAATGCAGCAAACTACCAACTGATCTCACTGCTAATCTGTCAGATTCAAAGACTTGGAGTGGCTTATCCTCCAGTGTATATCTCCAGAGGTGGTGGCAATTATCAGCGTTGACCGAGCTGGCTATTGGAAGAGTCGAAGCACACATGACCAAGTCCTAGCTCTCACTACATATATAGAAAACAGGTTTCAACAGAACTTGAAGACTGGAGCTGTTTCTTGGACCTGACAGCAGCCTACAATACAGTATGGCACCCTGGGTCTTCTGATAAAACTGTCAAGAGCTCGCCCAGCATGAGTGGTGGACATTGCTGAACTTCTATTTCCTGACAGGCATTTTCGTGAGATGGAACAAGTGAATGGAGAAGACACCCCAACGCCCTGTGCTTGCATCCACCCTGTTCAGTCTGTACACAAACGACCTGCTACTGACTCAGTCACACAAATTCATCTATGCAGATGACTTCTGCTGTGGTACCCAGTCATGCTCTTTCATTATATATATAGTACGTTCACCTTATACTATATAGTATATGCTATAGTATACTACATATTATTATATACATACTATACACTACACACACAGTCTCTCTCTCTCTCTTAAAAAAATATAAAAATATACGTCAAAGCAAATCCTCTTGGAAACCACTAAAGCAAAGTTGTTTGAACTGCTTTTAACAAAGTTCTGATCCTAGTCAGCTTAGTGACCTAGAGGTAGAGCTCATAAAGTAGAAGACCCAGATTTGAATCCTAAGAGCCTAATTCTTCTCTCATTTAAACAGGTGTAAATTAGGGGTAACTCTATTGAAGTCAGTGAATAGCAGAGAAAAGTGCTATTGCCTCTATGGAGAGGAGGTTTTACATCATATTTCTCAAAATCAGGAGGCAATTTAGCTCTGAAAGGGATCATTTCAGTTTTCTTAGAAGGATGAAAATTATGGTAATACCACAGGCCCTTTTATAGGGAGAGGGATGCTAAAACAACCCAGAACTTTGAGACAGATTTTGCTTTCCATCCCATCCTTACTGATTGCAGTGGGTTGCATAATGTGCAAGTGAAGATAAAATTTGACCCTTCATTAGGGTAAACCACAGGGAGGAATGACAGAGAGCAGCTGTACTTATGTGGAGGAGGGAAAGGGAATGGTCTGAGTAAAGAATTAAAAATTAAAATAGTGATCTTGGGTTTATTTTTCTTAGTATCTTAGCTAAAGGTCATATAAATAGTCAATAAATCATTCTTTATTTTATAACTATAGAGTTTAAAAGAATTGATGTTCATGTGCACATAACACTAAAGGAATTGATTCATTTTAACATTACAGAGGTTTTTGAACAAATTGTCTTTAAAATTTATAGTGAACATTCAATATTGTAGATAGAAAAGCTTTATAAAATCTTAATGCATCAAGAAATGCAGAAATATTAAATAGATTTGCATTGTACTTTCTTAGGCCTGGTCTACACTAGGCTTTTATGTCGACTTTAGCGCCGTTATATCGAATTAACCCTGCACCCGTCCACACCAGGAAGCCATTTAGTTCGACATAAAGCTCTCTTTAAATCGATTTCTGTAATCCTCCCCAACGAGAGGAGTAGCGCTAAATTCGACATGGCCATATCGAATTAGGCTAGGTGTGGATGGAAATCGACGTTAATAGCTCCGGGAGCTATCCCACAGTGCACCACTCTGTTGACGCTCTGGACAGCAGTCCGAGCTCGGATGCTCTGACCAGCCACACCCCCGGGAAAATTTGAATTCATTTTCATTTTCCTGTCTGGGCAGTTTGAATCTCAGTTCCTCTTTGGACATCGAGGGGAGCTCAGTAGCAGTGGCAACTATGCAGAGCTCTCCAGCAGAGATGGCCGTGCAATCCAATAGAAAGAGGGCCCCAGCATGGACTGATCGGGAAGTCTTGGATCTCATCGCAGTGTGGGGCGATGAGTCCGTGCTTTCAGAGCTGCGCTCCAAAAGAAGGAATGCTAAGATCTACGAGAAGATCTCCAAAGCCATGGCAGAGAGAGGCTACAGCCGGGATGCAACGCAGTGCCGCGTGAAAATCAAGGAGCTGAGACAAGGCTACCAAAAAACCAAAGAGGCTAACGGACGCTCCGGATCCCAGCCCCACACATCCCGTTTCTACGAGGCACTGCATTCCATCCTGGGAGCGGCCGCCACCACTACCCCACCCCTGACCGTGGACTCCGAGGATGGGATCATGTCGGACATGACAGCGGACGGGGAAGAGGAGGAAGGAGATGAGGAGGACGAGGCAGTCCACAGCGCTGGCACCGCTGATTTCCCCGACAGCCAGGAGCTCTTCATCACCCTTACCGAGATCCCGTACCAACCGTCCCCATCCCTTACCCCGGACACAGAATCAGGGGACGGATCAAGCAGTAAGTGCTGTAAACATGTAAACATTTATTTAAAACAGAACGGTAATATTTATACTATTAACAATGTATATTTATAAAAGTGCTGTAAACTAGTAAAAAAATAATCAGGTACAAAACAGGAATATTTACAAAGGTAACAAATGGGTTTTGCATGATTTCTCTGTCTTAGGCTCTTCTCAATTTAGTCCCAAGTATTTTAAAAAAATTTCACAATGTCCGTTACTACATGATTCCCAGGCCCAAGACGCTCCACTCCAAAGTCCCAGTGCACCTACGCGAAAATCCGGTCAATGTGGCCGGGGATCGACGAGAAATCCTCGTAGGAGAACTCCTCGTAGGTCTCGTGGAGGTAGAGCTCAAGCCTGTTGATCAGGTTCCGGGGTAGGGCGATCTTAGTGGGCCCTCCGTGGTAGCAGACATGTCCCCTCCATGCCACAATCAGGTACTCGGGGATCATGGCCCGACATAGCATGGCGGCATACGGCCCCGGTTTCTGCATGCTTTCCCGCAGCATGCGTTCTCTCTGGGTGTCCGGGATCCTCAGGAGGGTGATGTCGCTCATGACGCCCTGCTTTGAATTAGGGAGGGGACTGTTAGTATTGGGACTGCTTTACAGCCACGCGGTGGAGGGAGAGGGGCAGCATACAGGGATCTTTCCCTGGGACAGCCGCGAGGGGGTGGGACAGGGGCAGAGTTGATGCTGTCCTGATTGCTGGCAGCAGAGACTGGCATTGCTTTCAATGTGAAAGGAGGCCAGTGCTACTGCTGGAGTTTTAAGCAGCCACAAGTCTGCGGCTTACCATTATTGCCCGCTCCAGAAGTTCAGGTCTCCAGCCACAGTTCTCTGAACACTCCAAGACCTCCGCAAGTCCACAGGCACTGAAGGCGACGGCCGAAAATTCGACCTTGTCCTGAGTGCGCATGTGAGAGGTTCAGTGCATGGTCTTGTTCACAGAGAAAGACTAGGTTCTTTGTATACAATTTCATTTATCTGTCTCAGGAATTCACTCCCTTTTTAAAATTCACACAGACACATCTGCGACTGTCTCCCAACCCAGCCTGTCAGCACACTCCCAGAGGCTAGCGCAGATTAGGCGGAGGAAGAAGAAGACGCGTGAAGACATGTTCACAGAACTAATGGGCTGCTCCCGAGCCCAGGCAGCCCAGCAGACACAGTGGAGGGAGAACTTGTCACAAATGCACCGAGCAGTCATGGAACGGGAGGAGAGGTGGCGTCAGGAGGACCAACAGGCTACTGAAAAGCTGCTTGGACTAATGAGGGAGCAAACGGACACGCTCCGGCGCCTTGTGGATGTTCTGCAAGACCGGAGGCAGGAGGACAGAGCCCCGCTGCAGTCTATCTGTAACCGCCCTCACCCGCCACCAAGTCCCACACCACCCTCACCCAAAGTCCAAAGAAGGAGGGGCGGCAAGGGCCGTTAAAACTTTCAATCAACCCCTGCAGACTGCTCTAGCAGTAGAAGGCTGACATTCCCCAAAATTTCATAAGTCCTTTCCTACCCACCTCACACAAGCCCCCGTCCAAGTTTCACCCCCCACGTTTCATGTCTGGTTCGCAATAAAATGTTTGTTTCTGTTCATTACTGTTTCAGTCAGGTTCTTTTGAGGGAGAGTCTGTCTGGAGGGGGGGAAGGGGCTTGGTAATTGGACAGGACAGTCACCTTTAGCAGGGTACAGAGGCGGTGTCAGGTCCAGCATCAGGACACATACACAGTGCAGTCACTGGTTACCCTGGTCAGTCTGGGAGGTGCTTTTCATGTTTTTGGGGGGGGGGGGTTGCTCTGTGACTTTGTGGCGGGGGAGGGCAGTTACAGATCTTATGCAGCGGTCCTTATCCTGGCTCACAGATCCACGCAGCAGGGGATCTGTAACCCTACCCCCCCTGCCAGAAAGTCACATAGCCGACACATACACACAGTCCCCCCCAGGAGTGCTGGCAGGCTCCATTGAAATAACCAGTCCACCAGTGCGGAGCCTGTCATTCCGGGAGTTTAGAAGTATCATTTGCATCAGAACACTAAACCCGCCCCCCGCCACAGTCTGCGTCCCCGGTTTAAAATATTCCCGCGAAAACAGCAATACAGACAACGGTGTTCATTAAAAAATCGAAATGATTTTATTTTTTGGGAAGGGGAAGGGGGTGAAGGTTGTATGTAACTGGAGAGGATAGTCAAAATGGACTGGGTAAAGAAACGGGGGCAGGTTCAGCTTTTCTGTCCACAAACTGAAAAGTCACTGGTTGCCCTGCTCACTCAGGAACCTAGCTTTCAAAGCCTCCCGGATGCACAGGGCGTCCCGCTGGGATCTTCTAATGGCCCGGCTGTCTGGCTGGACGTAATCAGCAGCCAGGCTATTTGCCTCTAGCTCCCACCCCGCCATAAAGGTCTCCCCCTTGCTCTCACACAGATTGTGGAGCACACAGCAAGCTGCAATAACGATGGGGATATTGGTTTCACTGAGATCACAGCGAGTGAGTAAGCTTCTCCATCTCCCTTTGAGACGGCCAAAAGCACACTCCACCACCATTCTGCACTTGCTCAGACGGTAGTTGAACAGTTCTTTTTCTGTGTCCAGGGCGCCAGTATAGGGCTTCATGAGCCAGGGCATTAGCGGGTAGGCTGGGTCCCCGAGGATGACTGTAGGCATCTCCACATCCCCAAGAGTTATTTTGTGGTCTGGGAAGTAAATACCTTCCTGCAGCCGTCTAAACAGACCAGAGTTCCTGAACACGCGAGCGTCATGAACCTTGCCCGGCCATCCGACGTAGATGTTTGTAAACCGTCCCCGATGGTCCACCAGTGCTTGCAGCACCATTGAAAAGTAGCCCTTTCTATTGATGTACTGGCTGGCCTGGTGGTCCGGTCCCAGGATAGGGATGTGAGTCCCATCTATAGCCCCACCGCAGTTTGGGAATCCCATCGCGGCAAAGCCATCTATGATGACCTGCGCGTTTCCCAGGGTCACTACCTTTGGGAGCAGTACCTTGACGATTGCCTTGGCTACTTGCATGACAACAACCCCCACGGTAGATTTGCCCACACCAAAGTGGTTCGCGACTGACCGGTAGCTGTCCGGCGTTGCAAGCTTCCAGAGGGCTATGGCCACTCGCTTCTGGACAGTGAGGGCTGCTCGCATGCGGGTGTCCTTGCGCTTCAGGGCAGGGGACAGCAACTCACAAAGTTCGAGGAAAGTCCCCTTCCGCATGCGAAAGTTTCGCAGCCACTGGGATTCATCCCAGACCTGAAGCACTATACGGTCCCACCAGTCCGTGCTTGTTTCCCGGGCCCAGAATCGCCGTTCCACGATATCCACATGACCCATTGCCACCGTGATGTCCTGGGCGCTGGGGCTCGTGGTTTCTGACAGCTCTGTGCCACTCTCCGACTTCAGGCTCTCACGGCGGTGCCGTAGCCTCCTCGCCCGATTTCTCTGCATCTGCCTCAGGGAAAGGTGTATGATAAGCTGCGAGGTGTTGAGAACGGCCACAAGTGCAGCGATGGTCGCAGCGTGATCCATGATCGCAGTGCTGTGGCGTCCGCGCTGTCACTGACCAGAAAAGTGCGCGAACTGATTTCCCGCCGGCGCTTTCATGGAGGGAGGGAGGGCGTTAGTGACGGACGGATGACGACAAATTTTTTTTACCCAGAAGGCATTGGCGGCTCGACCCAGAATTCCGATGGGCAGCGGGGACTGCGGGAACTGTGGGATAGCTGCCCACAGTGCACCGCTTCCAATATCGACGCTCGCCCCGTTAGTGTGGACTCACAAAGTCGAATTACTGTCCTTAGTGTGTCCTTAGTGTGGACACACACGTTCGACTTTGCAATATCGATTCCACATATTCGATTTAAGTAAAATCGAATTACCCTCGTAGTGTAGACATACCCTTAGAATAACAGAACTATTATACTTTGTCCTTGCATCACAGCACCTAAGATCATATAAAAGACTGTTCATGATTTGCCAACAAAGATGGAGATAGTCCATTGATATATATATATAGTGAATAAAATCTTTTTGGGGAAAAATCTTAAAATGTGCCATTTTCACTGTTTTCTACTGAGCTGAATGACTTATTACAATATATGCAACACAGATTTATTGTATTTCTTGTAGCAAGCTGGCTGTGATCATGTGTTGAATTCCAAGGCAAGGAGAGATAAGTGTGGAATCTGTGGTGGTGATAATTCTTCATGTAAGACTCTTGCAGGTACTTTCAACAGTGCTCATTATGGTATGTTTTTCTCTTATTTTACATTTAAGTTGTGTTTAAAGTACGATTTCAGTGTACGTTCTTTAGGGCCTCTGCCAACAGAAAATATCCATGACTTTGAGTCACAAAAGCTCTTTCAAGGATACAGAGACAAACACTGTGGTATGCTGACCTATTCAGGAAAAAGCCAGTTGCTGAGTAAAGTCAAAGCAAAAAAGAGGGGGAAATGGTGTGGTGAGGAGTTGCAGAGCTAGCTCTGGAAAAGAGCGCTTCCTGCCTCCTGCACTTTGTGATCAGTCTGTGCTGAAATTACACAGCCCATGGGGCTCCAGCATCTCCTGCTGGCCCCATGAGGAGAGAGAGGGATGAATCCTAGGTCTGAGCTCCTGGCTGATTTTCTTTCTTTTATTAAAATGACAAATATAGACCCATAAAATGCGATGCACTCTTTTATCCCAGATTACCAGAAGATGTATGTCCTCCTTCTGATCAATGGCAATTAGTGGGAAAACCTATCACATAGAGAATCTATTACTTCAGTTTCTTCATTAATACTATCTGTAGTTCTTACATCAATGTGTAGGAGGGTTTGAGAGACCAGTGTGTATATATAAATAGAAACTCTTGTCAAGCATAGCATACAGAACCATAGCTTCGTAGTAAGAGCATAGGACAGAGGGTCAGGAGACCATGGACATCAGTTGTCCAATGGCCCCTTTAGGTTGCTCCACTAGTTTAAAGGGGCAGCAAACTGGGTGGAGATGACCCTTGGCAAAAAGGCGAGATGCCTGGCCAATGTAGAGCTGCCAGAAAGGTTCTGTTCTGTCACCTTTCCCATTCTCCAGGGGACAAGGGGAAGGGGCAGGGTATGTCCAAAATGCTGCTGGACTTTGGCTATTTTTTGCCTGGCGGATGGTCTGTGCTCATCCCAGGGGATGAGGCAAAAATACCAGGAGGCATAAAGGTGGCACACAGACCTGTCTCCCCTCTCTCCCTTCTCCCACACGTATATACACACAATCCCCTCTTGTTTCTGTGCTGATGGATGATCGAAAGCACAGTAAGTGCCTGTTATTATTAAATCAGAAACGATATGAATTTGTAAATGTACATTTAAAATTGTAACAGTGAAAGGATGTAAGAGTTTGATAAAACTGTAAAGGAACTGTGGGCTTTTTTTTATCACCATTAATGATCATGTACTGTAGGGTTAGTACATGAATTGAATTAAGAATGTGTCTGATACCAATCTATTCATATTCTGATGAAAATGGCATTAATGCCACTGTCAGCAAGGCTGTGTTAGTATATCTGTTACCACCTTACATATTTTTGAGTCAGTTTGTTCTTTATTAAAAGCAAACATACTCAATCATAAAGCAACAGAGGGTTCTGAGGCACCTTTAAGACTAACAGAAGTATTGGGAGCATAAGCTTTCGTGGGTAAGAACCTCAAGAAATGAGGTTCTTACCCACGAAAGCTTATGCTCCCAATACTTCTGTTAGTCTTAAAGGTGCCACAGGACCCTCTGTTGCTTTTTACAGATTCAGACTAACACGGCTACCCCTCTGATACTTGATACTCAAGCATGGAACTTTCCATTTAAAAATAGGGTTTCTTTTTTAATAAAATTTCAAAATTAAATTATGTTAATTTAGTCATTTTTATTTTAAGTCTGGTCTTGAAAATTAGTAAATGATGTAAAATAATGAAGTTAGTAGCTTCAGGCACTTTTTTCTTTCTATGGTGGAAGTGAAAAAAAGGGTTTTTTGGCTGTTTTTTCATTTTCAACTGACAGGTTGCAGGACTTTGTATTTTGAGGAAATAACGCAATTAAGACCTAATCATTTCAGTTAGGAAAACAAATCTGTGCATAGGCCAGAAGGGCTAGGTCATGGCAGTTATTTCACTGCCATCCATAGGTGTGGTGCAGTGTCCTGTGCACAGGGTGTGTGCACTTTGAACAACCATTTAGGCTGCTATAGATTGTTTTCCCTGTGTTTACCCCACCCCCCTTCCATGAGCCTGTGTAAAAGGGCTTACTATAAATGAGAATAAGACCCATTATGCATTGTACCTCCCACTAGGCTTCTCTCAGCAACACAACATGGTATGATGTAGTCTTAGGCCAAATTCTACTACCCTTACTTATTTGACTAATCCTCTGACTTTGCTTGGCTTGCAGAGGGTGTTGGTCGAGGCAGAATTTGACATGGCAAGATTATAAAGCTTGTTTTGGGGAAAGAAAAATTGTGTTATTTTCTTCTATTTTACAATTAATCATAAAATTTAAATTGTGCTTTAATTATTAAGCCCCTAAATCATCATACACCCTATGTGAGTACACTAGGTTTTCCAGAAGTCTATATGTGTGGTGGCAAGTAGTGAGGCAACTACCTGCTGCCTGCATGATCAGAGGGAACAGTTCAGAGCTGTCACTAGCTCTGCCCACTGTTACTATGACATGGTTTGGCTCTGTAACAAAATGGGGGTGGAGTCACTCAAAATGGGCAGGGTTATGCAAATTAAGGCATGTCTACAGACCCTAAACCAGATAGTAGCACATATGCCACAGATATTGTAGCCTGCACTGCCCACACAGCTCTAACAGTTTGACAGCCATATTCAAGCAGGAATGCAACAGCCCTCACAGAATGTGATGTTCAGTTGACCCTTAGCATCTTCCCAGAAACAGAGAGATGACCCCCAGGATAGCACTAGCACATCTCCAGTCACACTGATGAGATAAGATGCTCTCTCAAGGCTGTATTATACAAGCAAATTGATTTTATCAGGGAGTTTGGTATGTGTAGGCCTCACCAGGTTATCACCAGCTTGTGCTGCAATACTCTCCCCCTTTGATATTCCCTGGGAGTAGTGCAGTAGTAGACACTCTCACTCCTTATGCACCAAGGGACCAATTTGAGATTTGGTTTATGCCACTGCAGGAGCAGCCTGTGTGATCACTCACTGGAGCAGTGCTCTGCGTGCCATGTAATGTTAAGTTATAATTTTGCCCTACATATTTAAATGTTAATAAAATAGTCATTAGCAATTCATTGCAACTAAATGCTAATGTACTGGCATCCTGGTTTGAGGAGACAGGTACCTTTAATTACTTATACTTGGTATTTTTAACTGTCTTTCTATTATTTTGCACTTATAACTGAAGTATCTGAGTACTTGACAAAGAATTGTCCCTTCCCCAACAAAAGTCAGTGATGTAATTTTCCAGTTACTTGTCTCATATCAGCATGCTACATGGCAATGTTTCTGTTATTTTTAAATTTCTTTCCTCCCAATTTTGTTTTCTCTCCTCTCTCCTCCAACTACCTCTTTCTCTTTCCTCTCCCCCTTTTTACCTTCTCTTTGGTGTGAATGATAGGGGGCTTTTTGGGTGTTTTTTCTTTACTACATATTGGAAAGATATATTGTGTAATTGACAGGCAGTGGACTACTGACTAAAGATGTGCAATTGTAACAGTTTGCAATTACAGTGCTGCCCCCAAGTGGTAGACATAATAAATCTGTGCTAACACTAAGCTGTTGGGGTTATACACATTGATTATTATGTGATTAATACAATACTGTACAATTAGTGGATAATGAAACTGAGGGGGAGAGTCTTGTAGTTATATTTTTAGCTTATTACCCATGGATGAGGGCTAGCCAGTTGAAGCTTAGTGCTAATAATAATCCTGAGGTAATGTTAGTGGATAGAGAAGCAATTGGAGGAGTTATCAAGAATTATATTAATTCTTCTGACTGATTGTGCTACTATTTGTTAAGCAGGTTCACAATATAGGGTTCTTAGATTCAGTGGTGCTCCTGGATGTTCAGGTAGCAGCTGTGAATAAGCATTTTTAACTGTACATGTGAGAAGAGTGTGGCTGTTTCTCTCAAATGTGGATCTGGCTATTTATTATTTTGTTACCTCAAAACTATGCTGCTACAATACCTATTACTGTATTTGGGACTAGCTGGAGTAATTGTAGAATGTGGTGACTCATTTATGAATTGCTTCTTGAAGGGAGCACATCAGACCCATGCTCTAATGAGTAGCCCAACTCACATCTGGAAGATTGCAGATCTAACATGACTAATTTATCTAATGTTTATAACTTACCTACCTGCCTGGCCTTCACACTGTACTGTCTGAGCACCTAGCAGTCATTAATGGATTTTCACCTCACAGCACTCCTTTAAAATAGGGAAGTATTATCTCTGTTTTACAGACAGAGGGCTGGGGCACAGGATAGATTAAGTGACTTGTCCAAGCTCTCACAGAAAGTTTGAAGCCAGGTCCTTCTGAGTCCCACTATAGTGTCCTAATCAGTAGACATGTATATGGAAAGGATTTTATTAATAGAGTCCACTAACATTATTGGTTATAGTACATGTCATTCAGTTTTCATAAAACCAGAAAAAATAATTTTCTTTTTTGATATGAAATCAATAAGTATTATAATAGTTCAGTTTGACTAGACTTTATATAGCTTAATTTCTGTGTTTTAAAAGAAGCTACCAGATTTTCCTTCCTGCAGAAAAATGAGTGGATTTAACAGCGGGCTGTCCCTCACTGGTTGTCAGAGTATGGGAAGAAAGCTGATTAAACAAATGTTCAGAAAATTAATTTTTACAAGTATATGGATGTTTGTGGTGTTTAGAAAGAACTAATTTATGTACAATTATATTCCAGGTTATAATATCATAGTAAAAATTCCCATGGGAGCAACAAACATTGACATTCGTCAGCACAGCTATTCAGGAAAACCAGAAGATGACAACTACCTTGGTAAAGGTTTCCAGTAAACAACAGCTGATAGATGGTTTGTGTGTACTTTCCCAAAGGTCTACTGCAGACATAAAATATAAGAAGTCTGACAAAGTCCTTAGAGCAATTGTGTAATTATAATTTATCATCACCTGGGTTGCCTGGTTCCCTCTGCAGAAGTTACACAAGTGTAATTTCATCTGGGGAAAAAAAAACAGGAACTTTAATGGGTTTTGGGGATTCAGAGATTCTCTGGCTGGAAGGGACCATTGTGATAATCTAGTCTGATCTGAATAACACAGGCCAAAGAACTTCCCCATAATAATTCCTAGATCATATCTTTTAGGAAAACAGTTTTGATTTAAAAATTGTTGGTGAAGGAGAATCCACCATGACCATCGGTAAATTGTTCCTGTGGTTAAATACTCATTCTTCATGTAGGTACTTATACACTGTAATCAAATCACCCATTAACATTTTCTTTGTTAAGCTAAATAGTTTGAGCTCCGTGAGTCTATCACTGTAAGACAAGCTTTCTAATCCTTTGGTCATTCTTGTGGCTCTTCTCTGAACCCTCTCCAATTTATCAACTTTCTTCTTGAATTGTGGACCCCAGAACTAGATACAGTATCCCAGCACTAGTTGTACCAGTACCAAATAGAGGTAAAATAACCTCTCTACTCCTGCTTGAGATTCTCCTGTTTATGTATCCCAGGATTGCATTAGCTCTTTTGACTACAGCTTCGCACTGGGAGCTCACGTTCAGCTAATTATCCACTATGACCTCCAAATCTTTTTTCAGAGTCACTGCTTTTCAGGAGAAAGTCGTTCATCCTATAAGTATAGCCTACATACCTTACTCCTAGGTGTATGCATTTGCAGTTAGACATATTAAAATGCATATTGTTTGCTTGCATCCAGTTTACCAAGTGATCCAATTTGCTGTGAATCAGTGACCTGTCCTCTTCATTATTTAACATTCCCCCAATTTATGTGTCATCTACAGACTTTATCAGTCATTATTTTATGTTTTCGTCCAGGTCATTGGTAAAAATGTTAAATAGTGTAGGGCCAAGAACAGATCCCTGTGGGACCCACTGGAACAAACCTGCTCAATGACGAATCCCTGTTTATACTTACATTTTGAGACCTACCAGTTAGACAGTTTTTAATTAATTTAATGTGTGCCATGTTAATTTTATATTCTGTTTTTTTAATCAAAATGTTGTTTGGTACCAAGTCAAATGTCGTACAGAAGTCTAAGTATATTACCTTTATTAACATTGTTACCTTTATCAGCCAAACTTGTAATCTCATTTAATAAAAAGATATCAGGTTAGTTTGACAGGATCTCTTTTCCATAAACTCATGTTGATTTGCATCAATTACATTACCCTCCTATAATTCTTTATTAAATGAGTCCCATTTCAGCTGCTCAATTATCTTGCCCAGGATTGACATTAAACTGACAGTCTTTAATTAGCCTGGTCCTCCTGTTTACCCTAGTTTAAATTTGGCAAAACATTAGCTTTCTTCCAGTCTTTTTGAACTTCTCCAGTGCTCCGAGACTTATTGAGAATCAACATTAATGGTCCAGTGAATTCCTCAGCCAGCTCTTTTAAAAGTCTTGGATACAAGTTAACTGGACCTGCTGATTTAAAAATGTCTAACTTTAGTAGCTTCTGTTTGACATCCTCCAGAGATACCATTTGAATGGAAAGAGTGTTGTTATCACCATATAATGAGACTACATCATCTGTTTTTACCACAAATACAGAACAGCAATATTTAATAAACACTTCCCCCTTTTATGCATTATTATTATTGATAATTCTACCATTTCCATCTACTAGTGGACAATATCATTGTCAGGATGCTTTTGGTTCCTAATATATTTAAAGAACTGCTTATTGTCCTTAACTCTGCTGGCCACAGAGTTCTCCTTGTGTCCCTTTGCTCCCTTATCAGTTTTCCACAATTCCTAATTCCTGATTTATGTTTAATTACTATTAACTTCCTCTTTCTTCCATTGGTAATATATATATATATATATTGAATTTTTTGTAGCTGCCTGCACTTCCCCTCTAAACCACATCAATTTTTTATCTAGTACAACCTACTATCTCAATTGTGAGACTGTGACTTTTTGGGCATCTAGTAAAGTGTTCTTAAATTATTTCCAATTATCATTCAAATTTTTCTTATTAAATTTTTTCTCACAACTGCTTTGGCTCATCATTGTTTTCAGCTTTGTGAAATTGGCCTTATTATTATTATGCTGGCACATTATAAATGTGATCAAGTAATGATCACTTGTACCTGTGTTACCATTAATTTTTAGTTCTGTGATCTTTATCTGTTGGGACAAGGTTGAATAGAGAATCCCCTGCATTGGCTGCAGCGCTTTTTTAATTAGGAAAATTGTCACCTATGACGGTTAGAAATTTCAGGGATGTTTTTGTACTGGCAGCATGAGACTTCCAGAATATGTCACTCAAATTGAAGTCCCCTGTGATCACACAGTTATTTTCCCTACACATTACAGGTAGGTGCATAAGGAGGCAGTGATCCTGTTCCCTAGTGTGATTTGGTAGTCTGTTTCTTATTCTTAATGTGTGTTTATGTGTTTATTTGTCAGAAAAAGGCAGCAAGAATGGATGGTGTGTTTACAAAGTTTTTATCAGTATGAATTTGTGGTGGTCATGTTATTTATAAGTGAACTAAGAATTAGAGCAAGTACTGGGATTTTTTAAATGCATATTTGTTGAAAACATGCCATTTATTTATAAGATGAGATCTCTGTTATATCTGAAGTATATAGTTTATTTATTTTGATGTAAAGTGGAAGAACGAGATTTGGACAGAGTAGAATTGTTGCTGAAAACATTTATTTTCAGTTGTGTTATGACATTTTGCAGTTAAATGTTTCATTAATTTTAGAGAGACAAGGTAGCTGAGGTAATATCTTTTATTGGACCAACTTCTGTTGGTGAAAGAGACAAGCTTTCGAGCTTACACAGAGCTCTTTGTCAGAATGTTAAACATGCACAGAGAACACGCTCAGATGGTTACCTATACATACATTATACATATATTCTATCCATGGATGAAAAATACTAGGAGAAAAGAGGCTTTTAGAAAACTATGCTTATCTTACAATATTAAAATTGATCATGTAATGCCAGAATGCACATTTCAGTCTTGCCAATGAAGGCCTAGGAGTTACCCAATTTTAACCATATTACTAAATAGAACTATAGCCCTGTAGAATACAAGACTGTAGAACAATTCAGAATACAAACTGTTCCCAGGTATACTGGCAGGACCAAAACATTTTAAAAATATTTCTGGTATTACTACCCTGTAGTACTGAGGTCCCCCAACACAGTAAATTTTAATGATGTAGATAGTACCTACGGCACCTGAATAGAAGTATGTTACTAATGGTATCACATCTTACTGATGTTTTCAAAACTGTTTGTCATAAATAAAAAAAATACCAATTATCATAATGAATAACTAAATGCAAACAAAATATCAAATTTGTATTGTTTATTATACCTTTTAATTGGGATAGATGTTTATTCCCAAATTTTTACTTTTAGCATTATCTGATACTCATGGGAATTTTATCCTGAACGGAAATTTTGTTGTAAGCATGTCTAAAAAAGAAATTGGTATACAAGGAGCCATTTTTGAGTACAATGGTTCAAACAACACTGTAGAGCGAATTAACAGCACCCATCGACTAGAAGAAGAGCTAATTTTGCAGGTGAATTTTCAATGTTTTAATAAGTTTGTAAAGTTAATAAGTGTTTATAGTTTTATAGTCATGGGTCAATTCATTGAAATAAAGTATTATTTTTATATCTTTAAAGGTATTATGTGTAGGGAATTTATACAATCCTGATGTGCGTTATTCATTCAGTATTCCTATAGAAGAGAGAAGTGATCTGTTTCTCTGGGATCCATATGGTCCCTGGCAAGAGTGCAGCAAAATGTGCCAAGGTATTGTGAATTCTTTTTGAAATCAGAATTCTGTTTATGATGTTATTTCATATTATTACATGTAAATTCAGAAGTATTTAACATCATGTCACATCATGCAACTCAACCTGTGTATGCCCAAACGTGGTACGCAATTTGGGATAAAGTCCTGAAAATGAGGTACACCAATAAATGCAGGAAACTTCAAATGGTGAGGGATTCATTTCCTTGGTGTAAATAGAGTTCTGTATCTTCTATTCTGGATTCTCTATTTCTAATGTAAATAATTTTCAACTGTAAAAGTGTGAAATTTGCATGAAATTATAGGTAATTTAAATTTAGAGATTAAAATGAGTGATCTTGAAATTAAGGTACACTTAAGATATGTGTCATCCAGAAAAGTGTGACAACATGGATTGGGTTCATCAAAGGATTAATTAGTTCTATTTAGTTTAAAATTTTATATAGAGAGAAAAGTATTATTATTTTATTTTATTTTTATTTTATTTGTACATTTTCACAATAATTCTAGCAGTAATAATTGAATTTCTATATTTACGGAAGCAGTTTCACTCAAAAAAATGGTTACATTATATAATCTCATAAAAGACTAGCCACTTGCCTACAAGAATCTGATTGATACGGCTAGTGCTCTTGCTTGACATGAACTAAGCCAGAGCGCCAACAAAAGGAGCCATCTGTATGTTTTCTAAACCTTAGCTGAATCTCCTAAAGAGTCAGAGAAAGCTCAGTAAAATTTTTCAGTTAAAGAAACCTATCATAGTGGATTAAGCTTCATATCCAAGCTTGTTATGAATAACCAGGAAGCTCAGACAATAGACATTGCAGAGGATAACAAAAAGCTATGTCTCATCTGCATATGGATGGCATTTGAGTCCTTGATGTCTCACTGCTGTGTGTAATGTTGCATCGAACTAAAGAGAGAATTGATCCCTTTGGGTATGTCTACACTACAAAGAAAAACCCGTGTCAATGAGTCTCAGAGGCCAGGTCAGACTGCGGCTCAGGCTGTGGAGCTAAAAATAGCAGTGTAGATGTTCTTGCTTAGGCTGGATCCCAGGCTCTGTGACTCCGGGTATGTCTACACTACGCAATCACGTCGATTTTATAGAAGTCGATTTTTAGAAATCGATTTTATACAGTTGATTGTGTATGTCCCCACAAAGCGCATTATGTCGGCGGAGTGCGTCCTCACTACCGTGGCTAGCATCCACTCACAGAGTGGTGCATTATGGGAAGCTATCCCACAGTTCCTGCAGTCTCCGCTGCCCATTGGAATTATGGGTTAAGCTCCCAATGCCTGATGGGGCAAAAACATTGTCGCAGGTGGTTTGGGGTACATGTCGTCACTCTCCCCTCCCTTCCTCCCTCCCTCTGTGAAAGCAACTGCAGACAATCATTTTGCACCTTTTTGCCTGGGTTACCCATGCAGACACTATAGCACAGCAAGCGTGGAGCCCGCTCAGCTCACCGCTGCTGTTGTGAGCATTGTAAACACCTCACGCATTATCCTGGAGTATGTGCAGAACCTGGCTAGGAGACGCCAGCACAAGGACGATTGTGAAGAGGACATGGACACAGACATTCCTGATAGCATGGGATGTGGCAATTGGGACATCCTGGCAGCAGTGGGGCAGGTTGGTACAGCGGAACGCTGATTCTGGGCCCGGCAAACAAGTACAGACTGGTGGGACCGCATAGTGTTGCAGGTCTGGGATGATTCCCAGTGCCTGCGAAACTTTCGCATGTGTAAGGCCACGTTCCCGGAACGCTGTGAGTTGCTTTCCCCCACCCTGAAGCACAGGAATACCAAGATGAGAGCTGCCCTGACAGCTGAGAAGCAAGTGGCGATAGCACTGTGGAAGCTTGCAACACCTGTCAGTCGGGAATCAATTTGGAGTGGGCAAATCTACTGTGGGGACTGCTGTGATCCAAGTAGTCAATGCAATCACTGACGTTCTGTTATCAAGGGTAGTGACTCTGGGAAATGTGCAGGTCATAGTGGATGGCATTGCTGCAATGGGTTTCCCTAACTGTGGTGAGGCGATAGACGTAATGCATATCCCTATCTTGGCACCGGACCACCTTGCCAACTAGTACATAAACCACAAGGGGTACTTCTCAATGGTGCTGCAAGCACTGGTGGATCACAAGGGACGTTTCACTGACATCAACGTGGGATGGCCGGGAAAGGTGCATGACGCTCGCATCTTTAGGAACTCCGGGCTGTTTGAGCAGCTGCAAGAAGGGATTTACTTCCCAGACCAGAAAAGTACTGTTGGGGATGTTGAAATACCAATAGTTATCCTTGTAGACCCAGCCTACCCCTTGCTCCCATTGCTTATGAAGCCATACACAGGCAGCCTGGACAGTAGTAAGGAGCAGTTCAACTATAGACTGAGCAAGTGCAGAATGGTGGTAGAATGTGCCTTTGGATGTTTAAAAGCTCGCTGGCGCTGTTTGCTGATTAGGTTAGACCTCAGCACAACCAATATTTCCATTGTTATTACTGCTTGCTGTGTGCTCCATAATATCTGAGAGAGTAAGGGGGAGACGTTTATGGCAGGGTGGGAGGTTGAGGCAAATCGCCTGGCTGCCAATTTTGAACAGCCAGACACCAGGGCGATTAGAAGAGCACAGGTAGGTGCGCTGCGCATCAGAGAGGCTTTGAAAACCAGTTTCATGACTAGCCAGGCTACAGTGTGACAGTTGTGTGTGTTTCTCCTTGATGCAAACCCGCCCCCTTTGTTGATTTTTAACTCCCTGTAAGCCAACCACCCTCCCCGCTTTGATCACAGCTGGCAAAGGAAATAAAGTCACTATTGTTTTGAAACCATGCATTCTTTCTTTATTAATTAAAAAAAAGTGAGATAACTGATAAGGTATCCCGGGTGGGGTAGGGTGGGGTGGGGGAGGAGGGAAGGACAAGGCCACATTGCTTATTGTAGCCACACTACAAATCAAAACTGTTTGAACGACAGCCTTCTGTTGCTTGGGCCATCCTGTGGAGTGAAGTGGCTGGGTACCCGGAGCCTCCCCCCCCCCCCGCGTTCTTGGGCGTTTGGGTGAGGAGGTTATGGAACTTGGGGAGGAGGGCAGGCGGTTGTACAGTGGATGCAGCGGCGGTCTGTGCTCTTGTTGGCTTTCCTGCAGCTCCACCAGATGCCTGAGCATGTCCGTTTGCTCCCCCATTAGCCTCAGCATTGCATCCTGCCTCTTCTCATCGCGGTCACTTAATGCTTTCCTGGACTCTGCCACTGAATGCCTCCATGCATTCAGCTGTGCCCTATCAGTGCAGGAGGACTGCATGAGCTTGGAAAACATGTCATCACGAGTGCGTTTTTTTCGCCTTCTGATCTGCGATAACCTCAGGGACGGAGATGATAGGGGGAGCATAGAAACATTTGCACCTGCGGGGGGATAAAAAGGGAGAGTAAAATTTAAGATGATACATTTGTGAGAACAAAAGGGAGACTCTTTCACAGTGAATCAAACAATTCACAGCAGACAGCACATGTGCTTTAGGTACAAGGTCGCATTTGCCTTTTATATTGAGCGCCTGCCAGTATGGTGACACATCACACACGGCTGGACAACAGAATTCGTTTTCCAGGCAGCCATGGTAAGCCAAAGGGTACGCGGGTTTGGCTTCTAACGCCTTGATAACATGTGGGAATGTTTTCAAACTGCAGTGCCCTCCTTTCACATAGCAAGCAATGCCGGTTGGGTTTGCCATTTAAAAGGAGGGGCTGTGGTTTTCGGGTGGATGTGCAGCACACACCTCCCCCCAGCCGTCCGCGCGGCTATTTGAGATGATCCCTTCACCTCTCCCCCTGCCGCGTGGCTATTCTCAGGGATGATCCCTTTTAGCCAAGTGCAAACAGTCCAGCATAAACAGGGTCCTTTTACTGTTCCCTTACAAAAATTCCCCTATTTCAACCAGGTGACCATGAATGATATCACTCCCTGAGGCCAACACAGAAAGATATAGACCGAATGTTGTTTGAATGTGACCAAAACCCAGGACCATTCGCTGCCATGCTTTGCTGCAGTGATTCCAGACTACTTGCTACTGGCTTGGCGTGGTAAAGTGTCCTACCGTGGAGGATGAAATAAGGCAGCCTTCCCCAGAAACCTTCTGCAAAGGCTTTCAGAGTACCTCTAGGAGATCTTCATGGAGATGTCCCTGGAGGATTCCCGCTCCATTGCCAGACACGTTAACAGACTTTTCCAGTAGCTGTACTGGCCACAAATGCATCCCAAGTCTTCAGGGCAAATCAAACATTAAACACTATTGCTTTTAAATTCTGAACTGTAGTTACAAATGTGCACTCACCATAGGGGCCTTCTCCGCCTTCAGGGTCATGGATCCCGCCTTGGGAGGGTATTGGCTCCAGGGTGATGAAAAGGTCCTGGCTACCGGGGAGAACGGATTCACCACTTGCCTGCTGAGCATTCTCCTCCTCCTCTTCCTCATCCACAAAATCCTCCTCCGTGTTGCGTGAGACTCCCCCCCCCTTACAGGTGTCCATGGACAGTGGTGGGATAGTGGTAGGTTCCCCCCCTAGAATGCCATGCAGCTGATCATTGAAGCGGCATGTATGAGGCTCTGACCCAGAGCGACCGTTTGCCTCATTTGTCTTTCGGTAGGCTTGCCTGAGCTCCTTGACTTTCACGTGTCACTGCTGTGTATCCCTGTTGTACCCTCTGTCCATCATGCCCTGTGCAATTTTGGCATATATATTAGCATTTCTTCTTTGTGATCGGAGTTCTGCCTGCACAGATTCTTCTCCCCATACAGCAATCAGATCCAGTGTCTCCCGTTCGCTCCATGCTGGAGCTCGTTTGTGATTCTGTGGGGACTGCATGGTCACCTGTGCTGCTGAGCTCGCCACGCTGACCAAACAGGAAATGAAATTCAAAAGTTCCCGGGGCTTTTCCTGTGTACCTGGCTAGTACATTGGAGTTGGAGTTGAAAAGTGCTGTCCAGAGCGGTCACATTGGAGCACTCTGGGATAGCTTCTGGAGGCCATTAACGCTGATTTGCATCCGCACTATCCCAAAATCGACCCAGCAAGGTTGATTTTAGCGCTACTCCCCTCGCCGGGGAGGAGTACAGAAATCGATTTTAAGAGCCCTTTAGGTCGACGGAACGGGATTGCTTGTGTAGATGCATTCATTATAAAATCGACCTAACACGGCTAATCTGACCTAACCCTGTAGTGTAGACCAGGGCTGCGTGTCAGAATCCAGGCTCTTCACCTAAGCAGGAATGTATACATTGCTATTTTTAACCCCACAGTTAAGCACGAGTCTGAGTCAATTGACCGGGCTGTGAGACTCATCACTGTGGGTTTTAATTTGTGGTGTAGATGTATATCCTGGCTAAGGCTATGAGTTAGTCATAAGTATTTTTAGTAAAAGTCACGGATAGGTCATGGGCAATAAACAAAAATTCATGGCCCATGACCTGTCCATGACTTGTACTATAAATACCTCTGACTGAATCTTAGCTGGGGGGGCCACTGCTTGGCCCCCCCCCCCCGGGCCAGCGGCACCAGCTGCCGGGCATGCCCCGACGCCCTATAGCTGCTCCCGCCGTGACTTCCTCCACCTCCATGACAGACACAGAGCCCTAATCATGGCAATCTACAGGTGCAGAGGAAGTTTCTCATTGCTTCCCTTTGGGTGATTCCCTCCAGGAATTCCATTCTCCTAGACTCCTACTTCCTCTTTTAGGCGGGACGGCAGGTTCACATGATTGATCATACTGAATGCTGTAGAGATTCAGGAGTATGAGATTGGATGTCTGCCTTCCATCTGTTGACATCAAGAGATAATCCATCAGTGCCATTAATGCTGTTTCTGTTTCATGTCCTGGCCTGTATCCAGATTATGCTAGATCTAGAGTGGAAATTTTGATGTGGCGTGGTAGTTAGTCAGTTCAGATATACCGCCAGGTGGATTTCTTCATTATTGGTAGAACTGTTGCATGTCTGAAAGAGGAAGGGACATTGGTCTTTTCAGTCAGGAGGGATATCGCTTGTGACTCTTTTTCACCAACCAGGAAGGGCCTGGATTAGACTCACAGGTTTTTGGTTGAGTCGCCTTCAGAATGTTCTGTAGTTGTGGAGTGAATGGGCTGAATTTAAGGAGCAAAAGTGCTATTTACTGTCTGGTAAAGGGATATTAGCTACATGAAGCCTAAGAGACTTCCTGAATGTGTGTGATCTTTTCGTGAAGTGTTTGGTGCTAAGTTCTGCTTTGGACTGTAGGTCGGAGTCTCAAACTCAATTTACATTAGGGCCAGTGCCAGTCCTCAAATCCTCCCAGCAGGCCAATAATGTCACTGAAGATGGTGTTCAGAAAAGAAAATGTTTGAATTGTATTTTTTATTTAGAATTTCTTAGAAATAATAAAACTGTCATACAACTTTATACAATTCTTCGCCTGCCAGGGAGTTTTTAGTGTTTGCCAGACACCTGGCAACGCTTCAGTTCTGTCAGTTTGTTGTTGATTTGCCTCAGTGACTGAGCAGTTGAAACCTTCAGGATTGCAGCAAGGTGTGCATTAGATAGTTGTGTTCGGTATTTTGACTTGTTTATATTCATTGTGGAAAAAGTGATGCTGCCTCCATGGCTGACTCTGCCCGGCAACTAATGATGCTGTCTCCATGGCTGACTCTGTCCAGTGACTAATGATGGTATCTATGTCCCTCTCCCCCAGCCAATGGGAGCTGCGGGGGAGGGGCAGCGCCTGCAGCAGACATTGGGTAGCGTGTCTGCATGCGTCTCTCTTCCATGGGCCACAGTGGGGAGGCTCTCGGGCCACAGATGGCCCGTGGGCTGGGACTTTGTGACCCCGGCTGTAGGTGGTCAGAATTGATGGTGCTGTTTACCACCTTAAATACCTCATCTGGGTGAGATTTGACAGCTTCTGCAGAGGTAGAAAGAAAAGTTCTCTTGGCCTTTTGGCAATTTGGGGGCCAGAGTGTTGATAGCTGTCATCATGCTATAATTATCATACCTCTCCAGATTGTCAACTCTTTGCCTGTAGGTGGAGTACTGTGTTTTTTAACATGCTTTGGAATTTGATAGGGTTGATCAGCCAGGATTGTGGGTATTTCTAGTTGCCTGGAAGTGAGCATTGCTCTGGCCACTCCGTTAATCAGGTGATGCTGACACAGTAGCTGGATTGTGTTGTCCTCTACATCAACATAAGAACTGATAGGGAATTTTTTTGACTAAGCATTTTTGTCAGAAAATGCAGATTTGTCAAAACCTAAGCTTCTTATGGAACTGTGGCTGTTTCAATGAAACTGTCTTTGGGAAGGCTTCTCAGGTCCAGGCTGGAATTTTTGGTCAAAAGGAGAGAGTGAGCAACCCCAGATAGGTACCTGGGAACCAGCTTCAGGTCCCTGTTGTGCCTGATTTAGAGCAGGGTTTTGAAGCTGGGTCTCCCATATCTCAGGTGAGTTCCCTAACCTCTGGAGTATTGGCTATTCTGGGCTAAGGGGATGGATCTCTCTCTCTCTCTCTCTCTCTCTCTCTCTCTCTCTGAAGTTGTTCCCTTTTTATTGTGAAAAAATTCAGGTTCTGATGAGAAACAAAAATAAATTCTGAAACTTCAAATTTTCTCACAAAATGGAATTCTTGTTTGTTGGTCAACATCTTTTGAACACCAGCTTCAGGGTGTGACCAGATGTGTAGGCTGGACCAGAGATGACTTGTGAGACTCCTAGGGAGTAGGGTGACTAGACAGCAAGCGTGAAAAATCGGGACGGGGGTGGGAGCCAATATAAGAAAAAGACCCAAAAATTGGGACTGTCCCTATAAAATTGAAACATCTGGTCACCCTACTGGGGAGGCAAGTAGAGAGAGATGAGTTTTTTGTCTCATGTATGTTGGCTTTCCTATTCTGTATAATTATTTTGAGAAACACAACTGAATATTTTATTACAGAAAATATGTAGCTTATTTTAAAATAAACAAAAATGGCAATAAATGATCAAAACCACTTTTTTCTTAGCTCTTTAAACTTTTCCAAATGTTTTGTTCAAGGTCTTCGTAAAAGAAAAGTTACATGCATACGTAAGAGTGATCACTTGGTAGTGTCTGACCAAAGATGTGAAAATATACCTCCTCTACCAGCAGTCTCTGAAAAGTGCAATACAGAGTGTGAATTAAGGTAAAAAGATGTTTTTATGAAAAGACTCTTTTAAGACTTAACTATTTTGTAGCTGTAGATCTAAACAAAGTATTATACACAGGTGAGCTTCCAGCTTTTTAAAAAAAAGAAAACGAGTTGAGTGCATGGAGTCACACTCTGGATTTACACCTGTGAAACTAGGAGAAGAATTATTGTATTTATTTTGGTTCTTAGTTGAGGGGGGTGAATTTCACCTCCCCAGCATCTTTACTGAATTTCAGCAAGAATTATACTCTCACTAGGAACTCCTTTGGGGCCCAGTCTTCTATTGCTGGTGCACCAGGAATGCCCAGGTTGCAGTATTCAAACGATGCAGGATTAGAATCACTCATTGAGATTTTCAAAATCACCCAAGGGATTTAGACACAAGTTCTGTTAATTTAAAAAACTGTGTAGAAGTCTTTCAGGGTATGTCTATGCAGCATTTTGGAGCAAGCAGGAGTGAGCCTCCCAGTCTGGGTCAATAGACTTGTGCTAGCAGGGCTCGTGCTAGTGTTCTGAAAATAACTGTATAGAGAGCACTTTGACGTTGTGGCTTTGGCTGGAGTTCGAGCTCGGACGCCCATCCTTCTCCCTAGGCTTCAGCGCCTGAGCTCCAACCCGAGCCGCAATGTGTAAAGCGCTGTCTGTGCAGCTATTTTTAGAGCACTTGTACAAGCTCTGCTAGCCGGAGTCTGTCAAACTGGGCTGGGAGACTCACTCCCACTCGCTCCAAAATGCTGTGTAGACAAACCCTCAGTTTATATGTGTTTAAATCCCCATGACAGTTTTGAAAATTTTAATCCTTATGTTTACTTTCAATTTATTTAATCTATTGCCTAAAATCGATTTTATACTGCATTTCTCACTATAGTATCTAAGTGTTTAATGCATTTATATTGTATTTTTTAAAATATATTTAGTTTTATATAACAGTTTATACTTGTAGGTGGCATAATATTGGCAAAAGTGAGTGCACATCACGGTGTGGCCCAGGGTATCGGTCTTTAGACATCCACTGCATGAAGTACTCTGTTTCAAAAGGACTGAGTGTTCCAGTGGATGATAAATACTGCGCTGATCAGCAGAAACCACCAATCAGAGAACCCTGTCATGGTGACTGTCTGTTAACAAGCTGGCACTACACAGAATGGTCAGAGGTACAAATTCAAACCCTTGTGATTGTATGATTGCAGTTCTTCTGATTAGTGCTCATACTAGATTTTGTTTTTTTTCTGGTAGTAATTTGCTCTGATTTTCTCCATTTAAATAACTGAAAGAAAAATTCCTTTGGAAAATCTGAGTTGTTATAGGGGAGTTGGTAGCAAACCCTATATTTAGGTTTCCTAACACTTTCTGTTATAAAAGATTATTGAAACTTTTTTTATACAAGCTCTAACACCTCAATTGTTTGATGCTGGCCTTTGAAATTCAGCAGAGAAGAGGGTTTTCTTTGTCCCAGTTACATTTCCATTCTGGTTTAGTTGAGTTATAAATGGTTTTAAAATAGCCATTTTGCTTCTCTTGCTTTCATTCTTCAGGAAAATGTTGGCAGGATGCCAAATCACTGAACACGACCACATCATCAAAGCACCAGCACAAACTACGTTGGGAACAACTGGGAGCTGTCAGAGCAGCTGTAGTGCTAGAGTCTTCCTAATCCATACCCCCATGAACGTATTACATAGCCCCAGCATCAGATCCTCCTCTATGCAGGCATTACAAAGGGCAAGAGCTCCTCCAGCTCCCAATGCAGGTGGGAGTGGGATTGGGGAAAGAGTTGGGCTGATCTTCATCTGTAACCCCTCTGGACCCAGCACATGGCTTCAGAAACCCATCCTCCCCATCCCCTAGGGCAATTGCTGCTCACTTCCTCTGGAGAGAGAGCCGAGAGAGAGCCAGACCAGGCCAGCCTCCCCTGAGAACTCCCTAGACCTACCCTGGGCTAGGCTCCTCCAATAACTCCTTTAGTATGAATGATACCTTAACATTATGACAAGTATCAGAGGGGTAGCTGTGTTAGTCTGAATCTGTAAAAA
>NW_020664419.1:49718814-49731605 GCF_002925995.2 Terrapene triunguis | reverse complement strand
TCTGGCATTTCCTAACTTGGAAGGGCTTTATTTTGTAATTTAAATTGCTTTCTATTAATATAATGTTTTAAATGTATTTTATAGAAGATAAGGTATAAAATTGCAGCCTTAACGTTAGTTTATGAACTATATCATGGAGCTAAACAGCAAAGTAACAAATTTATCTCTGAGATATTTATTTGACGTCTATAGAGTTACACCAGGGATGAATTTGGCCAAATAGATCTATTTTTAATGTAGCTTGAATTGGTCTTTGTTACAGTACATTTCTTGTGCTCTGTTTTACTTTTTTCTATATTACAGTGTTCCAGGAGCTGTGAGAGAGGCATAAGAACGAGAGAAGCTTTTTGTATGAACAACTTTGGTCGTCGGCTAGCTGATAGAGAATGCCATGAGCTTCCAAGGATTGTAACACAGAACTGTAATGAGTTTTTATGTCCAAACTGGGCTACTAGTGATTGGAGTGAGGTAACACTAATCACGCAAAACTTCAGGCTCCTTTGATATTATTATACTACTTTTAAAATTACTTTAAATGTAAGCAGTACTTTTTAAATGTTCACAGTTTTGGTATTACTAGTTATTTTCATTGTAAATTAAATATAGCATATTCTAATGCTACAATTTTGCAAAGCTCTCCAGATAGCTTGCTTGATGTCTTGTAATTCAGTTTTTCCCGGAAATGTCATTGGAAGACTGTGAGGGTTCTTACAGGGATTTTATCTAATATCTTACCACTAATTTTTCTGAAGTAATACAAACTAAGAAGTCAAGCAAAGCACATTATTGTCTATATTTTCATGTAGATTATACTGGCTTTCTCTGAATTGTGAATGGGCTAAGCATGTTTCCTCTGGAAGTTATGACATATGTTTTTTCATAATTTATGATAAGTATACATTTTATAATACTTTAATATTAATGAGTAAATGAACTCTAATTTGTATTCACATTTTTATAGCTGGGGAAATGTTTATAGATCATTGGACTGGTATATCCTTGAACTGGGAACTGGTTAGAAAGCAAGAAAATAAAGAATTGGTTGTATTAAACTATAAAAATGTTTTTGTGATTAGCTGTATATTAACTGAAGTCCAACAAATGACTGGAAAAGGTGAATCTATAAATTTATATTTCATACTTTTTATCAGCTGACAAATGTAATGTTATCACTATGTAGTGTCCTGTGACATGTGGGAAGGGAATGAGGCATCGACAAGTATGGTGTCACCTGAATGATGAAAAACTGAGAGAGAACTTCTGTAATCCAAACTCTAGACCAGAATCAGTAAGATCATGTGAACTTCATGAATGTGCATCTTGGCAAGTAGGACCATGGGGATCAGTGAGTACATAAGCATTTTTGCTTTTTTCATCTATTCCAGACTTTTGAATGATCATGCAACAGCAAAGTTTTAAAATATTTTCTGTTGGAATATAATTGCTAAGGTTGTAAGATTCTGTCACACCTCAGCATGTTTTACGTGTGGTGAGTAAAAAGTGTTGCTAACCCAAAATTAATGAAAGTAGATGCAATTCCCAGAGCAGTCATATTGGTGGTAAATGTCCAGCCAGTCATTTCTAGACAAATCTGCTCTTTTAGGGGCATCCTTGATTTAAAATATAAGACTATATATGCCAAGCTAATGATACTGTTAAGAATCTCCAGCTGCTTAATATGACATATAATCTTTAGGAAAAATGCTCATCTTATTTATTTTAATTAAAATAAGTGTATTTACAATTCAGCAGTGTGTGCTTTGTTTCTAAAGGCATATATCTGGTATACATCTGATATACTGCAAAATTCCAAAATAGGATGTATTCGTTTGAAAGAGGGATATTTCTAGTAAAGTAGTTGAAAAATAGTTCAGAAGAAGGGTCCTTAATTTGATAGAGTCCCATCTGAATAATCAAGCCAGCATTGTTTTCAGGTTATTCAGAAGAAGTCTCTGATATTCAGTGAGAACTTGTAACTAGGGAGCTGGACAGCATATGATAATATTTCTTTTACCTGTGAGATGCAGAGACCTTGCAGAGAAGAGGCCTATAAGCACATTCTAAAACTATACTTTTCACTTCTGTAGAACTTTTAATCTATCTAATCTCTCTCCATCGAAGGCGGAATTCCTCAAATTTAGTGTAGTGCTGGGAGTCTGCGGAACAATTGCTAATGATCTGTCACCAGTACTGGCTTCTCTTCATTTCCAGCTGCTAAATTGCATATTTTAATGCATATTTTAATCTCATTTTAGAGCTAAAAATCCATTAAATACTTTCATAATATTACTTTTCCATGTAAGTAATTGCTATACTTGGCATTTCTGATACAACACCTACAAGAAATTTGCCAAATAAGAAATCCGTGTAATAACAACAAAACAAAACTCTCCATCCTCATTACTCCAAATTCCATGCATTGGCATCTACTCATAAACTGCAATTTTTACTGCCAACTTCTGATTTAACAACAATATGTGCTGTGGCACCTTATAGACTAACAGACATATTGGAGCATGAGCTTTCGTGGGTGAATACCCACTTCGTCGGATGCGAAGTGGGTATTCACCCACGAAAGCTCATGCTCCAATACGTCTGTTTGTCTATAAGGTGCCACAGGACTCTTTGCTGCTTTTACAGATCCAGTCTAACATGGCTACCCCTCTGATACTTAACAATATGTGCATATTTCTTAGAATACAGGATTTTTTCTGATAACGTAAGAGTCCTGAATGAGTATATAAAATGAAGAAGGGTCATTAACATTAACTTTGAGCAAAAGAACAGCTTTCATAGCATCTACACCAGTGGTGGGCAACCTGCAGCCCGCGGGCCGCACGTGTAATCCGCGCCGCTTCCCGCAGCTCCCATTGGCCGGAAACGGCGAACCGTAGCCACTGGGAGCTGTGGAAGGCGGTGCCTGCGGACGGTCAATGTAAACAAACTGTCTCACGGCCCGCCAGCAGATTACCCTGACGGGCTGCGTGCAGCCTGCAGGCCGCAGGTTGCACACCACAGATCTACACTGATTTGACTTTTCACTTCATTCCCTACAATGTTTATCACACTGGAAGCTTGTTTCACTGGACTGTTTGATCCTAGTAACAGAAAGTTAATTCTGCTTGGTGTACAATGCATCTTAAACAAAAATTTTGAAGCTATAAAAACCCAAATGTTTTGATATGATACTGAGGTAATTTCTTGGGACACTATATGAAAAACCACAACGTATGGTCACTCTGCTTAAGGCCAGCATAGCCAGCCCTGGAAGATTCCTGTGAGGTATGCTTGGGGTAGCATATCTCCATTGTGGCTTTTAAATGACCAGGACATCCCTGTGTCTTGCAATCTCTGCGTGCTGTAGTGGCCTCTGGAGCTGTTGGCTGCCTGTGTAAATTGGAGCATCCTGAGGGCTGGTCTGATTTATGTCTGGAGCAATCTGAAGCCTGGATGTTATCAGGATTAGAGAAGCACAAAGGGTGTTTTTGCATATTCTTCTAATACAGCTGTTTTTCTTTTTTGTCCTAGAGAGAGAGGTTGGGGTTGGATGGTTGAGGTTTGATATCCAGTGGGATATGAAAGGGGCACTTCCTGTGACTTGAGCAATGTTTGGAGGGGTCATGATTGTGGATAAAGATGATTATCAGGGAAATAAATGTATTTGCATTAACCATAGTTGTTAAACATTTTTGAAGGCTAATAAGCAGAGTAAAGAGAGCAGGCGAATTGCTGTACAATGAGAGTCTGATTTTCAGAGTTTTAGACATGCAGTTCCCTGAAAGTAGATTAAATAATGCTAATTGTGCATAAAATGGCAAGTTATGTATAACTTTTCATTCGTAGATATGTTTAATACAATTATTGGTATGGTAATTAAACATGTAAATTAGCTCCTGTGCAGTAGTTATTCAGAATTATTATTCAATATTAAAGTTATTCCACCTGTTAAATTATCATTAGAATATTTTTAGAGAGAGAATAAATTTAAATTTAAAAAAGGACTGTGCAAAAAAAATATTTCTAGATTATTATGTTCCTGTTCTTGTTACATGGATGTTGTTTAAAAGTAGAAATTGTATCAACATTTTAAAATGATGACCAAGTTTTAAACTATTTGAAGCAATTAAAATTTTTGTCTTTGACAGTGTGCTGTGACATGTGGACGTGGATACCAAATGCGTGCAGTCAAATGTGTGACTGGCACTTATGGAGTTATTTTAGAGGATGACAGAGAGTGCAATGCTGGTACCCGCCCTAGAGACAGTCAAGTAAGTCAAACAAATGCACTTCAAGCAAACAATTATTTGTTTTTTTATTTAAATAAACCCAATTATATAAATGTAGCCTCATTGCCATGGGGGCGGGGGGCTTCAGAGAAGTATTTCCCAGTAGCCTAGAGGCTGGGAATATTATACTGAAACTAAGTGTCCATATTGTGTACTTCAAATCTGGATAGTGGAGGCTGAGCAAGAGAAGAGGCGTTATGGGGCAGGAGCGTGACTGACATTCCTGGACAGCCAACCACTCCCTGAATAGCCTGCACATGCCTGGGACTGCCCAGACTTTTGCAGACAGTCAAAAGAACCTTTGATTAATACTAAAACGCTCCAGTGCCTGGAGCAATATGCATAGGCTGACCACATGCAGGCTGGGGGCAGACTCTGTTGTGGGATTCTGATCATGTTTAGTTAATAGTGGGGTGATATGACTACTTGAGGGAGGAATCTCTGAGGTTAATATATTTTAGTTGTATAATCCGGTATAACTTGGTTCCCTGCCCTTTCCTTTTATTCTGGATTCCTATCCTTCCCTTTCTTTTAATTTAATCCTATCATTTCCCCTAATAAAGTGTTTGTTTGTTATAATCAATTGATCTTTGATTCCTTTTAATAATATAATGCAAATGTTCTGGAGTCCATAGGGGTTGTGTATTCATAGGTACATCCAGCCACTGGGTGGAGGAACCACATATTAAGTACCCGGTACAGCTCCAGAACACCAGCAAGCTCCTAGGGCTGAGTCCAATCATCAGCCCAAGGAACACAAAGAACACAGGGCCCATTGATTGTAACTTTGGTGAAAGAGTTATTTAAGAGGAAGCAGCGAGTGAATTTGACTGCTGTTGGGGATCAGGCTGCTCCAGAAGAGGAGTACTTAAACAAGCCTTGCAAATGTATAAGCATGTAATAATTGATTGAAATGTGGAAATAAAGCTGCTGCTTCAAGTGATTGTCCCCACAGATTCAACTGTTGGTGCACATGCACTACATACACAGGAGATCAGATTCTTCTGAATAGCAGTGTCTGCGGAGGCCATGCCTGTGCCCTGTAGCTGAGGGCATAAAGGACAGGGCAGCCACAACTCATACTCGGTTTCTTCTTATCGCCCGTGGTTGTGAGATAGATCGTGTCTGCCTTCCTTCGTCTGAGCAAGTTAGCTGATACAGTTCTATAGGTTGGAGTAGTTACTGCTAGTTACTTCATTATTAATTCATTGTTAATTCATTATTAGCCTTAAATAAGTTGTTTTTGCCCATAGGCTCAAAATAAACAAAACAAAAATCTGCAGGTTAAGGACTGCGAAGAGATAGGTTTTCCCCCTCCCCTCTGTACAAGAGTCATTGGAGCAGGAGGACTAGATCCTGGGTCTCCCACCTCCCAGGAGAATGCCCTACCCACCAACTATGGAGTTATTCTCCTTCTCTCTTTCAGGCCCAATGACTATTTAATAATTTATCCAAATTGCAACAGTTTCAGCAGGAGAATTGAAGGAAACCTGCACCAGAATATCCCATAGGCTTGTGGTTAGGGCACTTACCTGAGAGGTAGCAACTCCTTATTCAAATCGTGTCTCATCAGGCAGAGTGTGGACTTGAGCTGGTGGTCTCCCACATCCTGTGTGATTACCCTCACAGCTAGGCTAAAAATTATAATGAAGCTCCTCCTCCTTCTCCTGGCTGTTTTGTATGGAGTTAGGTGGCCTGTGAGCATGCCTACCAGATCGAGCCCCATGGATGAGTTAGCGCCTATCTTCCCCTAGTTCGTGGATCACACTGTGGCTTAGGCACCCAGATGCCAATAAGGCAGAGAAATAGGCACCTAGGGAACTTGTACTGCAAAAACTTAGGCAGCAGCTGAATGGGGGTTTTGAGAATACTAATGGTTCCTAAATCTGGTACTTAGGCCCCTAAGTCCCTTTATGAATCTATCCTCAAAAGTGGAATCTGTGTGGACAATATATCTTGAAAAACCATAATAACTATGGGGTAAAAACTGTTCTTTTAAACACCATTGAATAAGGCTATGGAAAAGTAGAGAACAGTATTACTGAAAAATAGTGTTACCATAATATAATGGTGATTTGCTTTGCTTTTTGCAGTTCTGAAAAATGTGTTTAAAGTTTACATTATCTTTTTTGCACAGGACTGTGAAATGCCTCCTTGTCCAGAAATCACAAAATTATGGACAACATCGCTTCCTGTCATAGGGAAGGTGACTCAGTGGAGATATGGATCATGGACCCCAGTATGTAATATATTACAGTGGGCATAATTATATAGTTCAGAAAGTTCCCATTCTGTCCCATTTTTCAGTGCTTAGAACTTAAATTTTATCTTTTGGTCTGAAAAGATGAACTTTTGGGGGTTGTTTGTGAAAAAGTGATTCACCAGTTTTTAAGCATTGGGAGAGTGAAAATATAAATTTTTTCCCATTATAAAACGATTATTGATGCCTTTGGTTTAAACAGCTGTACTGTTGAATAGTGGTGGGGTTAAAGTTGTAATTTTGCATGTAAATAAACTTCATTGAAAAGAAGTGTCTTTGAGTACTCTGTTAAAATTTGGCTTTGATTTATCTGAGATATGAACATTTGAAAAGATGCACTGATCCTGTATATTTTTTGTAAGTTCATAAGGTGTATAACTGAGACATGCATGCATGTCTAATTTAGGTGTGTAGTGCAAAGTGTACTGAAATTGAGACCGGATTGAGATAATGCCTACTCAAAATGCCTTTGACACAATTTATGGACAGTTTTTGAGATATGAACACATCAGGGAGGGCTTGATAGATTTATGCTGGTGTCAAAAACAGAGTAATGATGTTATAAATCAGGCCCTAAATATACTTTATCATTATGTCAATAAAATTAGTCTCAATAAAATAATTGAAAAGTATAGGAAGATGCTACCTATAGGCATCTAAACTGTAGAAAATAATAATAATAATTACGTGATAATGCAATCATATATTTTGAAGACTACATCTTAACATGTACACTCATGTGAAACATTTAAGGTTGCACATCCAAACCCCATAGCCGTTCTGTGAGCCATGCATGTCAGGCCAATCCAGCAGTACTCCACCCCTCATTCCCCGAAAGCAGAGCTGCATTAGAGCCACACTGTCAGGGCTTCCCCACTAGCAGTTGTTCCCAAGACTTCACCTTAAAGGGAGCTATTCACCATGGAGAGAGGCCAAGAAAGGTGATACAGGCTGAGACAAATACACATCTTGGGTTACTTGAAGAGTTACTCTGGATTTATATCAGTATAATTGAGGTTGGAATCTGGCTCTGTGTTTAATTTATGGATTAAAACCTATATTAAATCATGTTAGTACTAAATATGCTTACGTTTGCAAGTTAATTTTGGATTTTTTGATCTAATAAAATATGATCAACATATATTGTTCTGCTTCATAGTGCTCTGCATCTTGTGGAAAAGGTAACCGTGCTCGCTATGTGAGTTGTAGGGATGCTCATGGTGGAGTTGCTGATGAATCACTCTGTACACACTTACCCAGACCAGCTGAGATTTCAAACTGTTTTAGTCCATGTGGAGAGTGGCAAGCTGGAAATTGGTCACCCGTAAGTATTGATTTTATTGTTGTTGTTGCATATTTGTATTAGTTAGTGCCCAAAGGCTCTGATTAGAATTGGGTCTTCATTGTGCTAAGTGCTGTGTAGAGGTGTATGAAGAGACTGTCTGTGCCCTGAAAAAATTAATTATACTTTTATTAATTTCAAAAGTAAATATGAATATCTTTAGTTATTGTTTTTTGATGTTATGTTGTATCACAAGTGTTGGGTTAATTTTTGGTCAGTGCACAGTTACATGTGATAATGGAATAACAACAAGACAAGTTGTCTGTGTCAACTACCACCAACAAATTGATGAGAATTACTGTGATCCCGAAAGCCGTCCTTCCAACGAGCAAGAGTGTAACATGCCTCCATGCCTGCCAATTTATCGTCATATTCCTAAAATACATGACCATCCAAGCCATTTTCCAGAACTAGATTACCCTCCAATACACAGGGGCCATCACCCACAAGATAATGTAAATCAATGGAGCCATCCTTCTGTAGGAGGAAACCAGTGGAGAACAGGACCATGGGGAGCAGTAAGCAAACTACTAAAATGTATTTACTATGTTCATCATTCTGCATGCATTAGAGTTTTCTTTTTTAACATTTCTGAAAATGATGTTGTAGTACAGTACCTATTTGGTAAGCTTAAATATACATTTTTATTTTAAAAGCAATATTTGAATATGTTTAATCAAAAACAATTTATTTTGATTTTTAAAATGTAGAATGTTTAGAACCTTTACAACATTGTTTTTTTGGGGTTTTTAATTTATAGTTCAGTGCCAATTTCCAAATTTCTTATTTTCAAATTCATTTAAGCAATATATTGTACATTGCAGTGCCTGCACAACTAACAAAGATGTATATTTACCTTTTGTTTTACTAGTGCTCTAGTACTTGTGCAGGTGGATTCCAACGTCGTGTTGTAGTGTGTCAAGATGTGGATGGAATAAGTGCTAGTCATTGTGATGAGGCAACAAAGCCCCCAGAGTCAAGGCACTGTGATTCTGGACCCTGTCCACGATGGAACTATGGGAACTGGGGAGAAGTAAGATTATTTCACAATTTTTTTAAAAAAATTGTGAACCTTTTGAGCATTTTTTTAAAAAAGGTAAAATAATTATTTACCTATGTATGCAAGAGAAAATCTTTTTTACTAGTCTAAAAAGGATCAAACATTTTCAAACTCAAACAGTTTTTATCTACCACTGTCTTCACAATGAATAAGCCATTTATTTGTTCAATGATTAATCCAGCCTTTGTGATATAGATTGCCTATAAAAGGGCGTGTTGTTTCTGTTGATTTCTGGCATCTGGTCACCATATCTATAAGCAGTAGACCAGTGCGGACTTGCTAGTGGTTATAGCTTTGTCATGCTGCCTGACACATGGCAATTATTCATTAGTCTAATTAGGAGTTGTAAAATTTCCTTAATTCAATGCTCCACTCTAGTAGTGTCTTGAACCAGGAGAGATTTAAGATTATTTTCTTTTCTAAAAAGATGATTTGGGTGGGATAAGGGTTTACTCCAAAAATCATTGTCTAACATAGTGGTTCTCAAACTTCTGAATTGGTGACCCCTTTCACACAGCAAGCCTCTGAGTGCGACCCCCCTTATAAATTAAAAACACATTTTTTATATTTAACTCTATTATAAATGCTGGAGGAAAAGCAGGGTTTGGGGGTGGAGGCTGACGGCTCGCGACCCCCCACATAATAACCTCGCAACTCCTTGAGGGATCACGACCCCCAGTTTGAGAACTCCTGGTCTAACAGCCACCATAAGAAAATACAAGAAGGTGAAATAAAAGATTAATAGATTGTAAAGCCAGAAGGAACCTCGTGATCATCTAGTCTGGCCGACTGTATATCCTGGGCCATAGGACTTCCTTGAATAATCTCCTATTTGAACTAGAGCATATCTTTTAGAAAAAACATCCTATCTTCATTTAAAAATGTCCAGTGATAGAGAATCCATCACGACCCTTCGTAAATTGTTCCAATGGTTAATTATCCTCGCTGTTAAAAACGTGCACCTTGTTTTTAGTCTTAATTTGTCTAGTTTCAATTTCCAGGCATTGGATCTGGTTATACCTTTTTCTGATAAACTAAAGAGCCCTCTATTATCAAATTTCTGTTCCTCAAGTAGCTACTTATAGACTGTAATCAAGTCAACCCTTAATCTTCTCTTTGTTAAGATAAACAGATTGAGCTCTTTGATTCACTATAAAACATGTTTTCCAATCTTTTAATCATTCATGTTGCTCTTCTCTAAACCCTCTCCAATTTGTCAAAATCTTTCTTGAATTGTGTACACCAGAACTGGACATAGTATTCCACTACCAGCTGCACTAGTGCCAAATACAGAGTTAATATAACCTCTCTACTTCTACTTGATATTCTCTGTTTATACATCCAAGGATTGGGTTAGCCCTTTTGACCACAGGTCATTTTCAGAGTCATTGCTTCCCAGGAGAGAATCCCCCATTTTGTAAGAATGACCTACATTCTTTGTGCTTAGATGTAGGATTTTACATTTGGCCATATTAAAATGCATATCATTTGCTTGCACACAGCTTATCAAGTGATCCAGATCACTCTGTAACAGTGACCTATCCTCTTCATTATTTACTGCTCCCCCAATCTTTGTGCCATCTGCAAACTTTATCACTAGTGATTTTCTTTTCTTCCATGTTGCTCATAGAAATGTTAAATACACCTCTACCCCGATATAACGCGACCCAATATAACACGAATTCGGCTATAATGTGGTAAAGCAGTGCTCGGGGGGGGCTGCGCACTCTGGCGGATCAAAGCAAGTTCGATATAACGCGGTTTCACCTATAACGCGGTAAGACTATTTGGCTCCCGAGGATAGCGTTGTATCGGGGTAGAGGTGTAGCATAGGACCAGATCCTTGCAGGACCCCAATAGAAACACATCAGCTTGATAATAATTGCCCAGTTACAGTTGTATTTTGAAACCTGGCAGTTAGCCAGTTTTTAATCATTTAATATGTCAATTTTTAATGTTTGCATTGTTCTAGTTTCTTAAAGTATTGTGTGGTACCAAATCAAATGCCTTACAGAAGTCTATAATACATCAGGACTACAACCTTATCAATCAGACTTGTAATCTCATCAAAAAATGACATCAAGTTAGTTTGAAATTATCTATTTTCCATAAACCCATGTTGATTGGCATTAATTATATTACCCTACTTTCATTCTTTATTTATCAAGTACTGTATAAGCCAGTCCATTTTTTTTGCCTGGGATGGATGTGAGGATGACAGCCCTGTACCATTCTTTCCATCCTTTGGAACTTCCTCAGTTTTCCAAGACTTATTGAAAATCAGTATTAATAGTCCAGAGAGCTCTTCAGGCAGCTCTTTTAAAACTCTTGTATGCAAGTTATCTGGATTTGCTGATTTTAAAATGTTTAGCTTTAATATCTGCTTTCTAACATCCTTCTGAGTTACTGTTGGATTGGAAAGTATTAAATCATCATCATATGAAATGATTACATTACAAGGCTTTTTCCCAAATACAGAACGGAAATATTTTGGAATACTTCTGCGTTTTCTGCATTATCATTGATAATTCTACCATTTCTGTCTAGTAATGGCTAAGTATCATTATTAGAATCCCTTTTGTTTCTAATATATTTAAAAAAAAACCCTCCTTCTTATAGTCCCTAACTCTTCTGGCTATGAAGTTCTCCTTGTGTCCGTTTGCTTCCCTCGTCAATCATTCCCTTTTTTCTGTTTAAATTCTTTCTCCCAACTGATTTGTCTCATAATTATTTTCAGCTTTGTAAAATTGGCTTTATTAAAGCACCAAGTACATGTATTACCCGTCTGGACTTTATTCTGCTTTCACATTGTAAATGTGATCAAGGCCTGGTCTACACTAGGCGTTTATGTCGAATTTAGCGCCGTTACATCGAATTAACCCTGCACCCGTCCACACCACGAAGCTATTTAGTTCGACACAGAGCTCTCTTAAATTCGACTTCTGTACTCCTCCCCAACGAGAGGAGTAGCGCTAAATTCGAAATGGCCATATCGAATTAGGCTAGGTGTGGATGGAAATCGACGCTAATAGCTCCGGGAGCTATCCCACAGTGCACCACTCTGTTGATGCTCTGGACAGCAGTCCGAGCTCGGATGCTCTGACCAGCCACACAGGAAAAGCCCCGGGAAAATTTGAATTCCTTTTCCTGTCTGGGCAGTTTGAATCTCATTTCCTGTTTGGACATCGTGGCGAGCTCAGCAGCACTGGCAACGATGCAGAGCTCTCCAGCAGAGATGGCCATGCAATCTAATAGAAAGAGGGCCCCAGCATGGACTGATCGGGAAGTCTTGGATCTCATCGCTGTGTGGGGCGATGAGTCCGTGCTTTCAGAGCTGCGCTCCAAAAGAAGGAATGCGAAGATCTACGAGAAGATCTCTAAAGCCATGGCAGAGAGAGGATACAGCCGGGATGCAACGCAGTGCCGCGTGAAAATCAAGGAGCTGAGACAAGGCTACCAAAAAACCAAAGAGGCAAAAGGACGCTCCAGATCCCAGCCCCACACATCCCGTTTCTACGAGGCACTGCATTCCATCCTGGGTGCGGCCGCCACCACTACCCCACCCGTGACAGTGGACTCTGAGGATGGGATATTGTCCGCGGCCGGTTCCTCGGACGTGTTAGCGGACGGGGAAGATGAGGAAGGAGATGAGGAGGACGAGGCAGTCGACAGCGCTTGCACCGCTGATGTCCCCGACAGCCAGGAGCTCTTCATCACCCTTACCGAGATCCCCTACCAACCGTCCCCAGCCGTTAGCCCGGACACAGAATCAGGGGAAGGATCAAGCAGTAAGTGCTTTAAACATCTAAACATTTATTTTTAACAGAACTGGAATATTTATAA
>NW_020664419.1:49568229-49718414 GCF_002925995.2 Terrapene triunguis | reverse complement strand
CGGTAGTTGAACAGTTCTTTTTCTGTGTCCAGGGCGCCAGTATAGGGCTTCATGAGCCAGGGCATTAGCGGGTAGGCTGGGTCCCCGAGGATCACTGTAGGCATCTCCACATCCCCAAGACTTATTTTGTGGTCCGGGAAGTAAATACCTTCCTGCAGCCGTCTAAACAGACCAGAGTTCCTGAACACGCGAGCGTCATGAACCTTGCCCGGCCATCCGACGTTGATGTTGGTAAAACGTCCCCTATGGTCCACCAGTGCTTGCAGCACCATTGAAAAGTAGCCCTTTCTGTTAATGTACTGGCTGGCCTGGTGGTCCGGTCCCAGGATAGGGATGTGAGTTCCATCTATAGCCCCACCGCAGTTTGGGAATCCCATCGCGGCGAAGCCATCTATGATGGCCTGCACATTTCCCAGGGTCACTACCTTTGAGAGCAGTACCTTAACGATTGCGTTGGCTACTTGCATCACAACAACCCCCACGGTAGATTTGCCCACACCAAAGTGGTTCGCGACTGACCGGTAGCTGTCCGGCGTTGCAAGCTTCCAGAGGGCTATGGCCACTCGCTTCTGGACAGTCAGGGCTGCTCGCATCCGGGTGTCATTGCGCTTCAGGGCAGGGGACAGCAACTCACAAAGTTCGAGGAAAGTCCCCTTCCGCATGCGAAAGTTTCGCAGCCACTGGGATTCATCCCAGACCTGCAGCACTATGCGGTCCCACCAGTCCGTACTTGTTTCCCGGGCCCAGAATCGCCGTGCCACAATATCCACATGATCCATTGCCACCGTGATGTCCTCGGCGCTGGGTCTCGTGGTTTCTGACAGCTCTGTGCTACTCTCATACTTCAGGCCCTCACCGCGGTGCCGTAGCCTCCTCGCCTGATTTCTCTGTATCTGCCTCTGGGAAAGGTGGATGAGAAGCTGCGAGGCGTTGACAACGGCCACAACTGCAGCGATGGTCGCAGCGGGCTCCATGCTCGCAGTGCTGTGCTGTCCGCACTGTCACTGACCAGAAAAGTGCGCGAACTGATTTCCCGCCGGCGCTTTCAGGGAGGGAGGGAGGGCGGTAGTGACGGACGGATGACGACAGTCACCCAAAAGCACCCTCGACACATTTTTTTACCCAGAAGGCATTGGCGGCTCGACCCAGAATTCCAATGGGCAGCGAGGACTGCGGGAACTGTGGGATAGCTGCCCACAGTGCACCGCTTCCAATGTCGACGCTTGCCCCGTTAGTGTGGACTCACAAAGTCGAATTACTGTCCTTAGTGTGGACACACACGTTCGACTTTGCAATATCGATTCCACATATTCGATTTAAGTGAAATCGAACTACCCTCGTAGTGTAGACATACCCCAAGTCATGATCACTTGTTCCTAAGCTATCACAATTTTTTGGTTCTGTGGTCAATTCCTTGCTGTCTGTCAAGATGAGGTCTAATATAGAATTACCCCAGGTTGACCGCAAAACATTTTGAGTTAGGAAATTGCCATTTGCAAATTTTAGACATTCCAAGGATGTTTTTATACTGTCAGCATGAGACCTCCAGATACTGGAACAAATTATTAAACAATTGGTTTATAAGCACCTAGAAGATAATAGCTTGATAAGAACAAATTATGCCAAACCAACCTAATTTCCTTCTTTGACAGTGTTGCTGGCCTAGTGGATAGGGGAAGCAGAAAATGTCATGTATTTTGATTTTAGTAAGGCTTTTGACACAGTCACAATCATTTTCATAAGCAAACTAGGGAAATATGGTCTAGATGAAATTACTGTGAGTGCACAACTGGTTTAACCAACTGTACTCAAAGGCTGGTTATCAATGGTTCGCTGTCAAACTGGGAAGATCTATCTAGTGGGGTCCTGGGTCCAGTTTCATTAATGACGTGGATAATGGAGTGGAGAGTATGCTTATAAAATTTGTGGATGACACTGAGCTGGGAGTGCCAGCAAGCACTTTGGTGGACAGGATGGGAATTCAAAACGACCTTGATGAATGGGAGAGTTGGTTTCAAATCAACAAGATGAAATTCAATAGAGACAAGTGCAAAGTACTGCACTTTGGAGTGAAAAAAATCTAACGCACAACTACAAAATGGGGAATAACTGTCTAGGCAGTAGTACTGCAGAAACGGTTCTGCGAGCTATAGTGGATCACAAATTGTATACGAGTTGTCAATGTAATGCAGTTGCAAAAAGGTTAATAGCATCCTGGGGTATACTAACAAGAGTGTTTGTATGTAAGACACGAGAGGTAATTGTCTTGCTCTGCTCGACACTGGTGAGGCCTCAGCTGGAATACTGTGTCCTGTTCTTGGTGCCACACTTAAGGAACAATGTGGACAAATTGGAGCGTCCAGAAGAGAGAAACAAAAATGATAAAAAGTTTAGAAAACATGACCTATGTGGAAAGGTTTAAAATAAAGTGGGCATGTGTAGTCTTGAGAAAAGAAGACAGGGATGGGGGAAAGGACCTGATAGTCTTCAGATATGCTGTTATAAGAAGGACAGTGATCAGTTGTTTTCCATGTCCACTGAAAGTAGGACAAGAAGTAATGGGCTTAATCTGCACCGAGGGAGTTTAGGTTAGGTATTAGGAAAATCTTTCTAACTATGAGGATAGTAAGTACTGGAATAGGTTACCAAGGGAGATTGTGGAACCCCCTTCACTGGAGGAAGTTTTTAAGAGCTGATTAAACAAACACCTGTCAAGGATGGTCTATATTTGCTTAGTCCTGCTACAGGACCAGGGGATGAACTAGATGACCTTTGTGGTCACATCCAGCCCTACATTTCTATAATTCTATGATTCCATGTCACTCAAATTGAAGTCCCCCATGATAACACAGCTATTTTTTCCCTTCCCATTACAGATAGGCGCTTACGAGCCAGTCATTTGTTCTCTTGTGTGATTTGGTGGTCTGTAGCAGACACCAGCTAGTATTCTATGTTGTGCTGTATCTTTCATGACATTGATTCATAAACATTTAAGAACACTTGTTTCTGAGTCGTCAATGTCTTTGAAGCAAGTAATGCCAATTTTTACATAGAGTGCTACTCCCCTCCCCCTTTGCACACTTGATCCTTCCTAAATAGGTTGTAACCATTGATTTTAACATCCAACTCTTCCCACCAGGTTTCAAAAATAGCACCTAGGTTGAATTTGTGCTCATAAGTGAGCATTTCATATTCCTGTTGTTTAGTACCTAGTCTCCTAGCAAGTGAAAAGTTTTCTCAGAAGCTGAAGCTTACTGTACAGCTGACTAGAAGTGTTGCAAGAATTACTGTTCTCAGGGCATGTGGAGCACGCAGTAGATGGAGAAAGAAGAACTGGGTTGTAGCAGTAACTTAATACTATGGAAAATGGTAACCTTCTTTGAAAGGGAGATCATGTATTTGAAAAGTGAGCAAGGGAAATAGCTAAACCATTTCAAAGAGACAAATAAGATGACCTGTGGAGGATACAGACATTTTAAGTCAAGAGAATCTCAACTTCCCCTCTTTAATTGTGATGGTTTGTATGAACTGTTTTCAATTATGAAAGTAAGGAAGGGATTCTCTATTGCATGTCTGAGCAAACTTTAACCATAGATTCTGTGCCAAAGACCACATGTAAAGTTAAACAAATATTTTGAGTTTATTCTGACCTAGGTTCTCACTTGCATTACCTCCTACATATTGAATCCCATGTACCTCAATAACTAGTAGATGAATTTTTGAATTTTATGAGTAAAAATGGAAAATTCAACATCTGATTTTTTTCATGTTATTCACCAGCTCTAGTAACTTAGTTCCCTAGGCCTAGCCTGTGCATCATGGCATTTTCTCTGCTAATACCTGCACACTAAGGAATTTGCTTTGTACAGTATATACAGCCCTCCTTTGGTTTAGTATTTTCTTAATAAAGAAACAGAGTATACGACAATAAAGGAGTAGGACATATTGTTTCCTCATCAGATTATAATTTATTTCTAATAGTTTATTATAAATAAGCAATATTTTCTGAGAGGAATGGATTAAGTTAACTAGGAGTGAGCTTGGGCTAGAGTGAATCCAAACTAGCTTTTCCATTTGTTTTAGCAGAACAGGTAACATTTGACAGAACTTCTGGCTAAAGTTTGTTTCTCTCTTTTTGTTTCTGTTCTACAAAACAATAACTTTAAATTTGAAAAAATAAATATGTAGTATGTATATCAGGAGACACCTATGTCTACAAAACAAATGGCCTTTAAGAATCAGAATATGAACATCAAGATGGATAGTGTACTTTGTTGCCCAGTGTTCCTGGGGGTTCTCTTGTTCAAGCAGGAAACTTAGTTTCATGCCCAATTTCCATTTGCCCTTATCACAGAAAAAGGGGTACATACTACACTGACTCTGGGTGCTAACCCTGAAAACTTACTAGTTTCTCTTAATTTTTTTCTCTCACACTAGTGTTCACTTCTGCCTGAAGGAGCAGACTGTTTTCTATCTTCTTGTCTTTTGTAGACAAATGTTAATTAAATATAAAAATGTAGTTATGTAAGCTCTTTAGGGCACAAACTGCCTTTTCGTTATGTAGGGGTGGAGTACCTTGTAAATGGAACGAAGATTTTTGCCTGAGGCATCTAGGCAGTAGCACAATAAAAATATTAAATAGTAATAAGAGTTTACTGATTATGCAAATATCTGTTTGTCATATGAAGACTGTTGATGAGACCCCTGAACTATATCTTTTTTATTTTTTTAGTGTACTCATACATGTGGAGATGGAATAAAGACAAGATTAGTGATTTGTCAGCTTCCTAATGGCCAAATGTTGAATGATCAAAGCTGTGAAATTCTAGACAAGCCACCTAATATGGCACAATGTAATGTGCATTCTTGCCCTGGAGATGTTTCATGGCAACGGGGACCATGGAAATCGGTATGATAGTATTCACTATTTCCTCCTTCTTTTTCTCTTTCTCTTTCCCTTTCCCTCTCTCTCTCTCTCATAAATTATATATAGTATTTTTGTTTGATCACAGGGAGACAAAACTGTGTGTGGAATGTACCCATTGTAGCTTTATTAAGCATCTGCTACTGCTCCCATTTAATTAAATGGAAAACTTCGATTGACTTGTCTGGCAGCAGGATGTAAACAATCATAAGAAACATTTTAAATGTGGTTGCTGTTCATCCTGGATTATAGTGCTGGTTAACAGTTTATTCTGTTCTGCAGGATGAGGAATCAATTTGCAATTTTAAATTTAAAATAAATACTGTAATTTGTACTATAGTATTATCTAAATATTTATATCTATATTTGCATGTAGATATCTAATGCATAACATTCTAATCAAAGATACATTTGATACTTAGATGTATCTCACACACATGTATATTTTGTTTTCCCTGTAATCAGTCAGTACTGTACTCTGCATTTTATGTATAATTGTGTATAAAGGTTTACATTTGTGGATATAACAATGACTAATTAAAGGTGTCTGTATAATTGTATAAGTAATTATCATAGAGCTCCTATCTATATGTCACTGTCTATTATTATGTAAAAACAAATACAGTGATCACCATTAAAATCTGTACAGTTCCCACTTGCAGATAATATACATTACTGAAATAATCACAGTAGACCCTATGCTAAGGGACTAGGTAGTATTCCCTATGCTGTGAATGCCACAGTAATATTTATTAGACAACGTGCAAAAATTGTTAAGAGATCAATGACAACCACCATAGGGCCTGGATCCACCTCTACTGAAGTCAGTGGCAAAAATCCCATTCTCTTCATTGGGAGCAGGGCCAGGATCACAATTCTGTTAAACATTACTTATATTAACAAGCTGATTTAATTTGGTGTTTTTGATCAAAGAATGTGGAAATATTATATTAAGTGAACTTCAGATTTCAATTTTAAAATATTTTTAAATAATCTAATTTTATAACCTAAATTTGGTACAAATATAAATTGAAATAGATGTTTTAATTAGTAATTTATAATAGTATCTCTTTCTTCCACTGTGCAATCAGAGTTTCAGTCTTATGCTGGTGCCTGTATGTCTATTAAGCAAATCTTGTTTAGCCATTTGCCAAATGTTAACTGGTGACTTGCAAACACTTACTAATATATTCTTTTGTTTTGTTTTGTTTAACTGTAGAATTACATGCTGAAAGGATAAGCAGAACTTTCAGCATTATCACTGACGATAAGCTCAATGTTTATTCCTTTCCCATCTCCTGAAATCACTTACTGCCAGTTTGTTCTCTGAGTGATGCTACAGATTGTACTGCAATATGTGAGTGCCCTCACAGTCATAAGTGGATGGTAACCTGGTGGAGCATACAGCCAGTCTGTTGAGGAAGTGGGGTCCAGGTAAATGCCCTTTTAATTAAACCATATGTGATGTAGTTTTGCAAAGATTTTCATATTATTTTATATCCGAAGTGATATAAAGTGCATTTTATATCTTTCAAAACTAAGCCATATGGTTTAAAATGGCACCTTTTAGCACCCAGTAGGAACCTTTATTTGACCCTCTCTTGACTCCACGCCCTAGTGGGGTTCTGTGGTGATGTTGACATCACCAGCATGTTGCATATTGGGTGTCACTCCGAGAGGGAGCTGATCATCAAAACCAGTCGGGGGACCTAAGATGAAAGTATATTCAAATGCTACATGTGTTGACTATGTTTCTTAACCTTACTATTAGGAGTATTCAGCACATAAAACTATAATGAACATTTTAAAAAAATATTTCAAATCACCTTTTAAGTAGGGCTTAGATGAATGCACATTGTCTGGAATTATTGATCACTAAGGGCTAGATTGTATTTGGCACAACCCTTAGTTAGAGTGGTGCAAAGTTGCAGAGCCCTGGAGGAGCACCAGAGGTGTTCCGTCTCAGAAGCAGAAAGCTTCTACTCTGAGCTCCCCGGTGCATTGTGGTGTGACCTCTGCAAATTGCTACATTTAGAATATTTCTTCACTCCCATCTCACTGGCTCTGCTGACCAGTGTGTATGGAAGGGTTGGGAGAAGCCAGGACTCTGCCTTCCATGTGCCATTTTGTAGTGCTGGGCAACCTTGGATGAGTGTCTGGTAGCCACCGTGTAATCTCCGGAGCTCTTTGATTCTGCCTTATCTTCACCTTGCCCCTCCCATTCCCCTCTCCTGCCCCCTTAAAGGCTCTGTGGGAACTAGGTAGAATCTAGTTCTACAGTCTTAAATAAAAATGTTATAGGATAACAAGTGTGAGTCTGGATAAGAGCACATCATACATTTTATATAAAATTGTGAGTTATCTGTATCCCAGTAAAGAGGAGAGGATAGAAGTTGATGGAGTACAGATAGGAACTGAAAGTGAAACAGTCAAACAAAAGAGGGTCCCTTTCAGTTACATCACATGAAGGAAGACAACTAAATATTGACAAATTATATGAGTGCTTTTATATAAATAGTAGAAGTCTAATTACTAAGATGGGTGAACTTGAGTGCCTGGTGTTAAATGAGAATATTGATATAATAGGCATCACAGAAACATGATGAAACGACGATAAAAATATATAGGAATGACAGAGTAGGTCACACTGGTGGGGGAGTGGAACTATATGTGAAAGAATGCATAAAGTTGTATATAGTAAAAATCTTAAATGAATCAAAATGTACCACAGAATCTCTATGGATAGAAATTCCGTGCTTGAATAAAAAGAGTATAGCAGTAGGAATATACTATCAATCACCTGACCAAGATGGTGATTGTGAAATGCTCAAGGAGATTAGAGAGGCTACAAAAATAGAACGTTCAATAATAATGGAGAATTTCAACTATCCCCATATTGACTTGATTCATGTCAGCTCAGGATGGGATGCAGGGATAATATTTCTAGACACCATTAATGATTGCTTCTTGGAGCAGCTAGTCCTGGAACCCACAAGGGGAGAGGCAATTCTTCATTTAGTCATAAGTGGTGCACAGGATCTAGTCCAAGAGGTGAATATAGCTGAACTGCTTGGTAATAGCAACCATAATATAATTAAATTCAGTATGCTTGTAGGGAGAAAAATGCTAAAGGAACCCAACACAGTAGCATTTAACTTCAAAAAGAGGAACTATCCAAAAATAAAGAAGCTAGTTAAATGAAAATTAAAAGGAACAGTCACAAGAGTGAAATGTCTGGAAGCTGCATGGAAACTTTTTAAAAACACTATAATAGGGACTCAAACTAACTGCATGCCCCAAATAAAAAAACAGTAAGAGGACCAAAAAAAAAAAAATGCTACCATGGCTAAACAACAGAGTAAAAGAGGCAGTTAGAGACAAAAAGACATCCTTTAAAAATTGGAGGTCAAACCTAGTGACAAAAATAGAAAGGAGCATAAATTGTGGAAAGCCAAGTGTAAAAGTATAATTAGGCAGGTCAAAAATGAATTTGACACAAAAACAAACAGGAAATTTTTTTTAAGTACATCAGAAGCAGGAAGCCTGCCAAACAATCACTGAGGCCACTGGACAATCAAGGTGCTAAATATGCACTAAAGGCAGACAAGGCTGTTGTGGAGAAGCTAAATCAATTCTTTGCATTGGCCTTCACTGCAGTGGCTGTGTGGTGTCAGTACAGGAGGTTTTGGAACACACTGATATATTAAACAGTGATAAGTTACCAGGACCTGATGTCATTCACCCAGGAGTTCTGAAGGACCGCAGATATGAAATTGCAGGACTACTAACTGTGGCATGTAACCTATCACTTAAATTACTCTCTGTTCCGAGGGTAGCTAATGTGACACCAACTTTTAAAAAGGCTCCAGAGGCTATTCTGGCAATTACAGGGGTAAGCCTAACTTCAGTAGCAGGCACAATGATTTAAACTATAGTAAAGAACAGAATTTTCAGAGACATAGATAAACAAAATATGGTGGGAATAGTCAACATGGCTTTTGTAAAAGGAAACCATGCCACACCAATCTATTAGAATTCTTTGAGGGCATTGACAAATGTGGACCAGCAGGATACAGTATACTTGGACTTTCAGAAAGTCTTTGACAAGGTCCCACGCCAAAGGGTCTTAAGCAAAGTAAGGAATCATGGGATAAAAGGAAAGATGCTTTCATGGATCAATAACTGGTTAAAATATAGAAACTAAAGGATAGGAATAAATGGTCAGTTTTCACAGTGGAGAGAGGTAAATAGCGGGGTCTGCCGAGAGTCAGTACTGGGGCCAGTGCTGGTCAACCTATTTATAAATGACCTGGAAAAAGGGGAAACAGTGAGGTGGCGAAGTTTCAGATGATACAAATTCAAGATAGTTAAATCCAAAACAGACTGCGAAGAGTTACATAGAGATCTCACAAAACTGGGTGACTGGGCAAGAACATGGCAGATGAAATTAAATGTTGATAGATGCAAAGTAATGCACATTGGAAAACATAATCCCAACTATACATACACAATGATGGGGTCTAAATTAGCTGAATACCATTCAAGAAAGAGATCTCAGAGTTCTTCAAATAGATGCAGCCATATATTCCATCTAGGTGTGTGCACACCGAGCATGCCAGAGCTGGAGAATTTTTCTTAGCAGTATCAGTAGAGGCAGTGCTCATGCCTTGGGCTGTAATCTCACCCCTGGCCAGTGTTCCTCTAAGCTGCATGCCTGCACAGCCATACAAGAGGCCATCAAGGGCTGCGCACCTGATTAGTACAGCTGCACAGGCACGCACACAGGGGTAGCCACAAGTGGGCCTGCAGGATGTGTAGGGTGAGGTGGGGAATAGGATGTGGGTGGGGGCAGTGGAGGGAGGTGAGGTGGTATTGATGGGGGAACTTAGGGCATGCAGGGCTACGGTGAGGAGAGGGGGCTCTCTCCAAGCCCCAGGCCTGCGGCGGGGAGAGACGCCTCTCTCAGCTCTGGGGCTGTAGTGGGGAGAGATGCCTCTCCCCCAGCCCCGGGGCTGTGGCGGGGAAAGAGGACTACTGAACATTGTGCAGTGTTAATTTTCTTTTTATTTGATTTCATATGAAATCAATGTCGGAAGCAGTGCACCTTGTTAATTATCCCTTGTTTTAATATTTTTTCTTCTTCTTCCATACCTATGGTAACTTTTTAAAAATATATATTATATCTAGGTTTTTTGTTTCTACTGGTGGCGCACATTACCTTGATATTGGTGCTGCACATAATAAAATTCATTCTGCACATGGTTGAAAAAAATTAGAGGGAACATTGTGGCCCTGGCTATATGAGGCAGCGCTGCCCTGGCTCCCATCCTCTACCCCCAGTTCCTTCTCACTGCCCATGGCTGAAGCCGGAGCTCTGTGTGGTTATCAGCTCACATTCAAACCTAGTTTTCTGAGGTTTTTTTTGTTCATGTATATAGTTTTTAGATAGTCACTAGTACCCTAGATAGTGTTAGTTAAGTTAGTTAGTTAGGATACTTATTGCCCTGTGTGATGCTTTCACCAGGGTTCAAGCACTGCCCGTCATGTGGGTGGGTGATTCCTAATAGTGATCCCCACATTAGATGCTTGCCATGTTTAGGGGGACACACTGAGGAGTTTGTAAATCATTCACCAAAAGAAACCAGGTGGCCAGAGACTTACACTTGGAACAGCACCTTCTCGAGCAGGCCATGAGGCCTGTTTCACTACCTGTTTCTCTACCGAGGCCTCAGATCGACTGTTACCTCCCCCAAGAGACGGAGGAGCCGTTCACTCTCCTCGGGATCACTGAAGTCCCATAAAGCTAAATGGGACCATCCCAGGGCTCATGGAGACTCTTCCTCCTCCTCTAAAAAGAGTATGGACCGGCACCATACCACTTCTGGCATGCAGGATGGAGTAGGTCCATCAAACCACTTCCAGGTACTGTACTGAGGACACTGAGAGCCCCAACCATCTCCAAGGAGGCATACCAGGAAGCAGCAGAGTTACTCTGCCTATCTATTCCGGATTATCCACTTATCCAGGATGTTACCAGGGCAACGGCCTCCACCACCTTGGTAACACCCTTTGGTCGTGTTGCAGAGACAAAGTGTCTGTCGGCACAGCAGGCTGGTCCTTTTGCGCCACAGACTGTAGAATTGAGGCCAGTGTTGAGCCTGGCACTGAGGACCTCCTCGTCACTGGTGCACTCCTCGGCACCAACATTGTCTTGTCAGCAGTTTCTGCCTTCTACTTTGGGTACCAATCCCTTCCCTGGCACCAGGAGTAGGTGTCAGATATTTGGTACCAACTATGCCGATTCCTCATCAGCACCAGTACCACTTTCCTGTTGGGCAATGGATGAGTCTAACCATCTGCTTACACCATTGGGACTAGCTTCAATGCTTTCACCAGAAACACGGGGGGACTTGGTATCCAGGTCAGGGTCCTACTCCCAGCCTTCATCACTTGATTGGTGCCAGGGACCATTCTCGGAGCAGTATCGGTACTGAGATCAGCACTCTCCGTGTAGTCGGGACCTGGGCTCCTGGCTTGGTGCCTACTGGCCACCAGTGCCTTATCTCTACCCACAGAGGCCTCCTTGGAATCCCTGGGGTGCTTCTCAGTCCCAGAGATCATATTCTTCAGCCAGCTCCAGAGCGAAATCACGGGTCCTGTTGATGGCTAATGTTGTTGCTGATCCACCACAAGCTCAGACAACTGTTGAGTCTTCTTCAGGGCCTCCAGACTTGTCTCATCTGGGTCCAGTTATTCATGAACAGAATACATCCCTGCTGTACTTGGCTGCTTCTTCATCATCTCCTGATGATTCAGTGGTACCAGGTTCCTCTTCTCCCTCAATGCCTGAGAATTTGAAGGCATACCAGGACCTTTAGCAGCATATGGCTGCTTACTGGGACATCCAGGCAGAATTTTTACAGAAGAATATGCACAAGTTCCTCTACATTTTCCAACCATCTGCTCCAGGGAGAGTAGGCCTCCCTATTAATGACGCTCTCCTGGAAATGTGGTCCATTTTGCAAGACTGTCTTCTCCTTCTCCAAATGTGACTGAAGTCAGTCTTTCATCTGAGCCATCATCACCTGCACAGACTGGTCCGACTTTCTCCGCCGTTCCTGGTCTCCTTATGGTGGTAGACAGTTCAGGATAACATATGCCAGGGTTTTCCTTGCTCAGTCCCTACCAACCAGGACTGTTTTGGGGAGCACATCCGGGGTCACTAAAAGTTCAGGGCTTGTGGCCAGAACAGGAAGCATCACTGCATATCAACATCCTGGAGCTTCAGACCACCTACATCCCTGTCACACTTTTTCTCATCATCCACACTTTCCAAGATCACATCAAGGGCTCAGTGGTTCACGTACTAACTGACAATACCACTGCAATGTATTATGAGAACAGACACGGGGGAGCACACCCAAATGTTCTGTGTCAGGATCAGCCTCTGGCAGTTTTGCATTGGTAAGAGCATTACTCTGGTGGCCAATCATTTACCTAGGGTCCAAAATCAACTCAGATCACCTCAGCAGAAATTTTCCCCTGAATCATGAGTGGTCCCTGAAGCCCAGTATCCTGCAGTCCATCTTTGCAGCTTGGGGCATCCCAACAATCAACCTGTTCACTATGAGAGACAACAAGAAATGCCATCTGTTTTGCTCATGAGGAGTCTCGGTCCAGGTTCCCTGACTGATACCTTTTACCTGGACTGGGAACCAGCACTCTTGTATGCTTTCCCCCCTGATTCCAGTCATCCTGCAGGTGATCTTCAAACTGAAATTGGACTGTGCCAGGTCATCTTCATTGCTCCAGCATGGCTGAGGAAGTGTTGGTTCTCTGACTTTCTCCTGTTATCGATTTGGCCTCCCATATGCCTTCCTCTTCATCCTGACCTTCTGACTCAGCATCACAGTCAGACTTTGCATCTTGTGCTCAGCTCTCTGCATCTCACTATATGGCTGTTCTCTGGTTAAATGAGGAGGAAGAGCGATGTTTAGAGGCTGTTGGACAGGTTCTACTCAATATAGGAAGCTTTCTACCAGAATGGCCTATTTGGCCAAATAGAAGCATTTTTTGATATGATTGTTAGCCCACGGAGTTCAACCAAAGCTGACTAGTATTCAAGACATCTTGGAGTACTTGTTACTTCTTCAGTCATAAGATCTTTTACTTAGCTTGTTGAGGGTGCATCTGATGACAAGTTTGGTGTTCATTCACCCATCCATGGGAGGTCAGTATTTTTGAATACCATGGTAACAAGGTTCTTGAAAGGGATACTTTGTCTCCACCCACCAGTGAGAGAGTCTGTTGCTTCCTGGGTCTTTAATATGGTCTTAGCAGCTCTGATCAAGCCTCTGGTATCTTCTTCTTTTTCTCTTTTGTATCAAAAAACTGTATTCCTGGTGGCAATGACATCTACGAAGAAAGTGTGTGAGTTGCAGACTTTGATAGCAGAGCCTCCTTACACACAATTCTCCAAAGACAAAGTGACCTTGTGGCCGCACCCTAAGTTGTTATCTGAAGTGATTTCTCAACTTCATTTGAATCTGGTGTACCTGTGTTCTTTTCTAAACTGCATTCAATCATGGGGGAGTAGCATCTTCATACATTGGATGTCAGGCAATGTCTAGACTTTTACCTGGGCAGGACTAAACTCTCTCATGCTTTGCCTCATCTGTTTGTTCACACTGAATGAAGAGACAAGCAGCCTCTTTGTAGATGATCTCTAGTTGGGTAACTTCCTGTATCAAGACAGAATACGAAATAATTCTGATTACCCCCTCAAAGGATGTGAACTTATTCTATGAGAGTGCAGGCTACGTTGATTGTATTGTTAAGAGATGTTTAAATATAGGACTTACACTAATGGATCATTATGCCATTTCTGCAGCACCCAGAGCAGATGCAAACTTTGGGAAGGCATCTCTGCAATCCCTTTTTAAATAGACTCTGAGCCATACTCCTTGCAAGTACTGCTTGTGAGTTACCTATGTGGAATACATAGCTGCATCTACTCGAAGAAAAAGACCAGTTATGTACCTGTACTGTAACTTTTATTCTTTGAGATATGATGCAGACATGTATTCCACAACTCATCCTCCTTCCCCTCTGCATTGAGTCTATGCTCTTGGCATTCCATGCGAATTGAGGAGGGCTGGGGCACTGCCACCTCATATAGCCAGGAGAGGGGCTACAGACACAAGGTGCGGGCACCGCCTCTATGGGTACTATTAGGCAAAATTCTCTGGCTCCTGTGCACTTTGCATGCACATGTCTATATGGAATACACGTTTGCACACACCTCAAAGAACAACAGTTATGAGTAAGTAACTGTTTTTCATCGTGGGTATTTCTCTGAAAACATCTACTCAATGTGCAGCAGCAGTCAAAAAAGCTAACAGAATGTTAGGGACAATTAGGAAAGGGCTAGATAGCAAGACAGAAAATATCAAAATGCCACTGTATAAATCCATGGTATGCCCAGACCTTGGATACTGCATGCAGTTCTGGACGTCCCATCTCAAAAAAGATGTATTTGAATTGGAAAAAGTACAGAGAACAACAACAAAAATGATTAGGAGTATTTAACAGCTTCCATATGAGGAGACATTAAAAAGACTGGGACTATTCAATTTAGCAAAGAGAGGATTAAGGGGAGAGTGGGTGTAGAAGTCTATAAAAGCATAAATGGTGTGGAGAAAGTGAATAAAAATGTTGTTATCCCTTCACATAACACAAAAACCAGGTCACCCAATGAAATAAATAGTATCAGATTTAAACCAAACATAAGGAACTACTTCTCCACAAAACACACAGTGAACCTGTGGAACTTGCTGTCAGGGGATGCTGTGAAGGCCAAAAATATAAGTGGGTTCAAAAAGAATTAGATAAGTTCATGGAGGATAGGTCCATCAATGGCTGTTAGCCAAGATGGTCAGGGAAGTAACCCCATGCTCTGAGTGTCCCTAAACCCCTGCCTGATAGAAGCTGGGACTGGATGACAAGGGATGGATGTTTCTATTACATTATCCTGTTCTGTTCATTCCTTCTCAAGCATCTGGCTCCGGCCACTTTCAGAAGACAGGATACTGGGCTAGAAAGACATTGGTCTAACCCAGTGTGGCCATTCTTATGTTCTATAATCTTACAGCAATATTGATAACATTACTGCAAAGTATATCTGCACATTTTTATAGTTTTCTTTACAACAGGTGTGGAGGTTAGTAATATGAGGTCATATTCTCAGTCGGTGTAAATTGACAAAGTACCATTGATTTCATTGGAGCTACTCCAAGTGACACCATCTGACAATCTGTCCCATCCACTTCAATAATAAAAAGTTAATAAAAATTGTATAATAGAAATTTATAGTTAAAAGAATACTGAAGCAGATTCTCTTTCCTGTTTCATTGCTTTGACCATCTCTGGTGGTGCAAAGCAGCCATAAATCTTATGCACCTGGCTCCAGAAGGATTCCTTATGTGTCAGGGAATCTGCAATTACTATAGAGTTGTCATAATGTGTCATACACAATCTTCTGCACCTTGCCAAATGCATGAGGGAGAGGGGAGGACTGGGAGAAAGGAGACACAGATACACCATCACTATGCCCCATCAGTCCCTGGCTGTGGAATGGCCTTTGAGGGAACACAGATTGGGGCATAAATTAGACCAGCCTTGAAGTTACTTTTAATTTATAGTGGGAGCTGGCCCAGGCCCTACTGAGCTCAGGTTTAAGGAAGTGCATAGGCACCGAGTTTCTAATCTGCCAGGGATGCTGCCCCGGGCTCTGCCCAGGCCCCGCCCACACTCCGCCCCCACTCAGTTCTGCCCCTTCCCCCGAGCATGCTGCACCCTCGCTCCTCCCCCCCCCACCAACGCCTCCTGACACTGCAAAATAGCTGATCCGCAGCATGCGGTAGGCATTGGGAGGGAGGGGGAGGTGCTGATCAGTGGGGCCCGCTGGCGGGCAGGAGGCGCTGGCAGGAGGGGGAGGTTTTCCTGTGGGTGCTCCAGTCCCAGAGCACCCACGGAGTCGGCACTTATGAGGAAGTGTAAAGGTTGCTTTGTCCCTGTTCAAATCTGTCTCTGACTACTTCTCAGCTGGACCAGAAGCTCTGACTCACTGATTCTGCAAAAGTACTAGTTGTAGTAAATCCTCCTCTTGGGTTCTAGCCTCAGGCATAAAATGATGCAGAAGAAGACTAATTGAGCTAAAGAATTTAGAATCCTCAGGACAGGCAATAATGTGACACAAGAGTTAGAAAGAATGTGTCAGTTGCCAATTGTCATTTCTTTTTCTTCCAGTATAGAGTGAGGAGTCTGTCACGTGTCTGCCTTCTGCTATAGGTATAAGCAAGAAATAATAACAATTGGCACTTGAAATGAGCTCTTATCAATTATATTTCAAAACAAAAAGCTCTTGGCTTCTTCAGAGTAACTGTCATTGGTAATTGCATATCATTGGCCTCAATGTTTGATAGACTGCTGGAAGTAGCTCCAAAGAATGCTATAGCCAGGTCTGTAAGATGTGGAGATGTGATAGCGTCATACTTTCACTCCTAGATGGGTGCTGCTGTGTGTAGAATAGTGGGTTCACTATAGGGAGACTGTGTTAGATCAGTTTCAACAGCATTTGTAATTGCTTGAAGATTACTGAAATTCAATTAAAATGCAGTTCTGTCCTGAAAAGTGTTAGTGTAAAAATGTGCACATTTTATTAGCAGGTCTGCTCTGCTTGTACACTCCAGGTCATATGTGTTGACTAATTAATGTAGGGCTTGTCTAGACAGGGACACTCAGGAAAATTAATCTGGATTAATTAAAGGTATGGATTTAAAGTGGATTCATTAAACTCTATTAAACCTCTGTGTGGGCGCTTCCAAAATTAAAGAGGCCTTAATTCAGTTTAACTTAGTAAACTGATTAAGGCCATTTTAATTGTGAATGAGAGTGACCACACTGAGGTTTAATGCAGTTTAATGAATCCACTTTTAATTCACACCTTTAGTTAATCTGGATTAATTTTCCTGAGTGTCCCCATGTAGACAAGCCCTAATATAAATTTTATGACTATTAACTACTATGAGTACTGCAGAATGAAAGAGTGAGTTGAATTCTTTAAATGACTATAAATAAAATTAACTTAAGTTCCCATTGCAGAATCTTGAGTATTGGTGATGTCAGAGCCAGAGACTTTAGTCCCAGGTTGAGTTTGCAGGGTGGCAATTAGAAAATGCATCCTTTTACTTATAAATTGAATACACTTGGTATGGAAGTCTCTGAGAGACAAAGAATAGGGGATCCTAGGAGGGCCATTTTACAATCACTTTTCAAAGTATAAATGCCTCCCCACCCCCACCCTTTGAATTGTACAAAAGTTTCTGAGTGAACTTTCTTTACCAAGAGATGAATCATGGTCTTTATTTTTAAAGTCTTTATTTGCAGGACAAAAAGGAAACAGGGTGGCTTCATCTGCATGTCAACTGGTAATGGTCAGGTGACTATCCAAGATCCATACATCTTTTAGGGACTCTGAATGATTTCAATTATTCTTGTGGGGATACAAATCAATCCAAAATAATACATTTGTCATATTCTTGATTTAAAGTAAAATTATTAATATAATTAATCTATTAAATCTCTGGCAGTGGCATGTGTACAAAAAACCTGTAAGTCAAATTTGTAGGTACAGTCTTTCAGGGTAACTGCTGCATACTTGAGTACAATATCTCTGTCTTGATACATACAGTGCACTATAATACAGGGTCTAAATTAACCTTTCATATAACTAATTATTTCAGTGGAATTATACCAGGAAAAAATTCTGCCCCCTATGTCTAGGATGTTTTCCTTTAAGTCTTCCCTGGTTTCAGGTGTGAAAGGGTTGAGCCAACCATTCAAAACTCTGTGGAAGAATTTAAAAAAACTTAAGAGAGAAAATATATGGAGACCATATGCCACATTGTAAAATATCAAGAGAAAATTCCATAGGTGTTTTAGCAGTTTGCTAAGAGTACATTTTTTATTAAAGATTTATATTTTATTCTTTCCTTCTTTCATTACGCTGTGTTGGGTTCTTACATCTGTCTCCCTTCCAATAGGGGTATTTCAAGACTGACAGTTTCCTGCCTTCACTGTGTTATTCCCAGCAAAAGACAATCTGCCTAAGCAGACTTCCTTCACTTCTCTCCTCAGAGATGGCACACAGTTTAATTGCTAGAGCTACCACAATGTTCTTTCTAAGCAAGCATATTTTTTCTTAAGGTAAAAGCACTAGAAAGCACTACAAAGAAAACAGACATACTAATAAGCTTACCAGAGACCATCCTCTCCCTTCAACCCCCAACCAGGGTTTTTCCTGTAGTTTCACATTAATCGCACTCTTTGCTCTAAACAGGAACACAGTCTTATGGGACCTCTGTAGGACAAAGCCCTTCCAATCCATCCCTAAGGATTGGGGCCTTCCATGTATCGGAGGTCCTATCCATTTGCTAGCTCAGGAAGAAGGCCCTGAGTCAGTTTAATCTCTGATTATGTAAAGTCCTTTCTTTGTCTGTTGATTCCTTGAGAATTCAGTTTTGGTCTTTGAACTGTCCTCATGTAATAGGTGATCAGCATATCTAAGGACCTCCCCTCAGGGTGAAGCTTCAAAGGCTGAGCCTGTAGATGGGGGTTTGCAATCCTTTCTGTTCCAGTACTTCCCAGGAATTCCACTTCACGTGTATTGTTCCAAAAGATTAGTCATGTTTGCTACCTTGTTCAACAGAGTCTTGAAGTTCACAATACTTCCCAGATATTGCATTAATCCTGTCTTCACACAATCCCACAATAGTACATAAATATTTGCATTTTTAATACAATGGGCTCCTCAAATACTTAAACTTAATTCAGTAAGGTTTGTCCAGGATATTGCAGGAAATTGCCATCTGTCGCAATATTTTTTCTGTCAACATGAAATATTATCATTCAATCAATAATGTTTAGTTTTTCATTGAGGATTCTTATAGTCAAATTGTGAAACTAAATAGTAATATATGGTTATTTGCTGAGGGATGACAGTGTGTTAGATTTTACGTTGTAAAAGACAAATGACAGGCTGTTACTTCATTTAGAGCGCTGGGTGAGCACAGTCTGCAGACATCACATAGTTGCTCCAGAGTTTATGTTTTTTGTTTGTTTGTTTGTTTGTTTGTTTTAAGAATAGAATTTACTAGGAGGTGTATTGGCTGGCTGTCAGTAGGAGGTGATTTTTGCCCCGCCCCCCTTCCCCCCAGTGTATTCTGGGAGCTTTTTAAAAAAAAAACCTCCTTCCTCTGAAGCATCAGAGATGGCCACAGCTGGAGATCGGATACTGGACAGGGTGGGCCAAGGCTCTGTAGTGGCACTGGCCATTCTCGTTCTCAGGTGCTTGACTGGCTGGTTCTTCCTCACATGCTTAGAGTCTAACTGACGGTTATATGTGGGTTTGGGAAGGAATTTTCCTCCAGGTCAGATTGGTAGTGATCTTGTGGGGGAGGTTGCCTTCCTCTGAAGTGTGTGTGTGTGGGTCATTTGCCAGGATTAGCTGGGTATATTTCATTTAATCATTTCCCTGCCTTTCAGGGGCCTCTGTCACTGGTGCATGTTAGTCCCTCCTATTCTCTCCCTGTGGTACGTAATAGTCTAATGTCCCAAGGGCTGTAATATTTTGTTCCCATTTCAGTGGTCGGGTTTAGTGTGCAGGTGTCAATGGCCTGTGATATAAGGAGGTTAGACTAGATGACCTAGTGGTCACTTCTGGTAAGTTTTCATGGAACAAGTTTGTCTTGAGGAAGGGTTTGAAAGAGAGTAGTGTGGGTGCTCCTGTATTTCTCAAAGTATTTTTAATAATTACATAAAAAGTTCAAGAAGTGTATTTCATCACAATATGAAGTTTACTAATTTAGGTTCCAGTTCAAGAATACACTTAGATGTTTAAATCCAACCCTATTCAGTATAGCACATAATTATATGTTTAACCTTGACTTCAATGGGACTTAAATGTGAACTTAAGTGTTGCCTGAATACGGATGCTTTCCTGAATCAGGACTTTAGCATGGAATACCAAAGCGAAAACTGAAAAATGGCATACATCATTGGGATGGAAACAGGTATGTCTATCTGCCCTCTGTTTCAAGTAGCAACATCCAGGTCTTCAGGTAAGTGTAGAATAGCCAACAGCCTAGTGTTTAGGGCACTCCCTGGGATATAGGAAACCCAGCTTTGAATATTTGCTTTGCATGGTTTGGAATAGGAACCTGAACCCAAGTTTCCACCATCGAACTATAGAGCCTCTCTCTGACCCAATGAATATTTAATTATTTATAAAAACTGGAACAGCTCCAACATGACAGATTGAGAGAAACCCACCCTAGAATTAAATTAAATATTAATTTAAGTGCTCAGATAATTTTAAGTGAGAAAGAGTGTGATACATCAACATTTACTATTGGAGCTAAGAATTAGGAAGCTTCATTTTAAGAATGCTAACTGTCCTGCATACCTGGGAGCCATCTGTAGCCGGTCCGTGTTCAGGTATCTTTCTTATCAATGGATTCATGTATAGACCAGAGCTGAATCAGGTATTTATCTCCTTAAATACAGACAAAATTATAGTTTTGTTTTTAGAATAAAGTATATTGTTAGGATATTTATGCAGATCAGATAAGGTATTCCTTCTAGAGGCAGATTCAACATGCCAGTGGCATATTATGTGTTTTTTCTTCTACTGTTGGGCAAATATTGATACATGCAACTGTCGTTAGTATTACCAGTGCATAAATGGGAGGATGAACTCTGGGAGGATGAACTCCTCTCTCTAGTTAGTTTTATGTTTTAAAGATTTTTTATGGCATCACTTACTATCATTCAGTCACATATTTTAAAGCTCTGAGACAAATGTCGCTGATTTCTTTAGTGTTCTAGGTTTTCCCTTTAGTCATTAACTCCAGAATTACTACACTGAAGAACTCTGTCTTTGCACTAGTGGAAGAAATGTAATTTTTATTTTATTTTTATGAATGGAAGTAATTTTTTTAAAAACTGAGGTTCCAGTCCTGTCCCAGTGAAGTCAATGCCAATTTCCTATTGACTTCTCTACGAGCAGGAGCAGGCCAATGGTGCATAAGTAGAAATATTTATTTGCTTTCATTTTAATGCGAAGATCCTATTATGTTTCATAAAAGTGCCTGCATTCACTTCTATAGTATATAAAGAGTATTTATATCCTTAAAGTTAACCTTTTATATTAAAAGGGAACTCAGGATCAGAAATCATGGTTTTCAAAACCAGCTACATTCTTATACCTCTACCACTGCTGCTGCATATTGTCAAACTTCAGAATACCTCATTACTGATACAACATGTTTAATATCCCATTGACTGAAATCTTTAATGGTAGCATATGCTGATGATTCTTTAAAACTTTGAGAGAAAGGAATGCCTTTTTAGAGATCAACTGGTAATGTCTGCCACTATCCAGACTATGTCATAAAATGGACCTGGAATAGTAGACTATTAACTATACCATAATTTTGATTAAAATGGATCAAAATAGCTATTTCCAAAATTCCAGAAAGAAGATTCGTATGTGTTGGTTTTATTAAATTTAGAATAAATTCATACATTTTGATACTATATTGTCTGTGTAGTTTTAAAAATAAATAATTTATAATTTATGTCTGATAATTTATTATGTTGAGGTGACTTGATGTCTGTGTGAAATACAGTTGCATTTTAACCCCTATTTGTTTGACACATGTTTTGTGGCTTTGTCTGTGTTTATATTTAATTTGTGCTTTATTAATGCATCCTAATATTTGGGCTTCTTTTTAAAATGTTGGAATTAACCACTATTGTGGGAAATGTTTTATTACCATTGAGTGATCTCTGTATTGTAATGAATTTTCTACGGTTTTTCAGTAGCATTATTTTCACAGGGAAAAATGTTAAGGAATTTCTTTTGTAAAATATTAAAGGTTGTTATATTATAGAACTTGTCATGGCTTTTATACCTGAACCTAAAATTAATTACTCTAACTAATCATTGTTGCCACCAGAAAGCTTACTTAGACACAACAGCAGCAATTAATGAAGTTGGGCAGGTTGGCATGAAATATCCAGGTTGATGCGTGATTTTTGGAGATAAAATTAAAGGATATTGGCGGCAGGCCTCCTTGTACTGTAGCTGTAACTTTAGAGTCCGATCCTGCTACCACTAACGTCAGTGGCAAAAATAATACAAAACAATATTGATAATATTTTAATGATATTTATTATGTTAATTGATGGTACACCTTCAACTGCAACACTGTTAAATGTTATCACACCATGTCAAAAAAGATGCATCAGAAATAGAAAGCTAGAGAGATGGGCAATTAAAGTTGTTATATCACTGGAAAGACTTCCATATGAGGAGAGTTTGAAAAGATTAGGACTGTTTCATTTAGAGAAGAGACAAATATGAGGGGACATAATAGAAGTCAATGCAATAAGGAATGTCATAGAGAACCAAAATCAGGTACTTTTGTTTACCATTCCTAATAATACAAAAACAATGGAATATTCACTGAAAATGAAAAGACAAAAACACCCACTAATTTTAAAAATTACTTTTTTTAGAGAGGCTAGGATTTTGAGAGATGCCTAAGGGAATTAGGTACCCATATCTGAATAGGAGTTCAAAGCTGGAACCTAACTCCCTATTGCACCTTTGAAAATCCAGCCACAATCCATAATCAGCTTGTGGAACTCATTGCCACAACATATCATTGAGTCCAAGAAGCTTAACAAGATTCAAAAAAGTATTAGATATCTGTGGTTATATTAGCTATGTTTAAAATATATAAAGGATGTAAACACTCATGCTTCAGGTTATAAGATGACCACTGACTTACAGGGGTTAGCGAATGGGCAGGATAATCCATAATTGTCCATTCTGAGGGTCCTTGCTTCTTTCTCTGAAGATTCTGGTAATGGCCATTGTCAGAGACAGGCTAGTGTACAGACAACTAGTGTGATTGGTGTGACTGTTCCTGTGTTTCTTGAATTTTTCCTGCTGACGCACCCTAAGTCCCAAATCTCCAAACACTTACACGCATGCTTACATTTAAGCATATGAGTAGTCTCAGTGCGTAAACTTGTGCATAAGCGTTTGCAGGATTGGGGCCTAAATAATAATATATAGACTGAAAAATACAGAAGAATGTAATAGGTTGAAAAGAAAATGGAAGATGACATAAAGAGGTGGGTAAAATATTGTATTTCTCATGACAGACTACACAAAAATATATTTTGTTCCTTTTTATTTAACATTTAAAAACAAAAAATTTACCCTATTTTCCCTATTTCTTTAATTCATATAGAATTTTTTAAAATATTGTATAAAAATGAAACTATATTTTGCAAGTTATGAATACTGAACTACTGTCTTTTATCAATACTTAATTCTTATTCAGTTTGGGGTGGGTGGGGGGCCTCGAGTTAGCACTTTGCAGGGGTAAGTGTCTTCAGTCTATGATTTAATATAGTATAAACACAAAAGTGTTTATTTAAAATGCTCTTTTATTATGATTCAGTGGCATTTCATAGAGGAAAGTTTGTAAATTATTTTAAAATCTTTATATAAATGGTGCTATTTAAATGCAAGATATTATTGTAATACCTGGGCATAGTGAACTAAGATAAATGGGTACAGTTTATACATTAGTAGAGATGGGCCTACTCTGAACATTTGGAAATGTTGTGAGGTTTGGAATCCAAATACAAATTTGAGAGATGGCTGGTATTTCTGAACCCAGTTTCTGGATCTGAATACCACTGAACTTTGGGGAGGACAGACCAGGAACTAAATACTACAGTTGGGTTTCATCTCTAAATTATACAGAAGTAGAATAAAACTCATGATTGTTTTGATATGTTGTAATGCGTAAATAGCAGTTTTGACTGTAGCAGACATTAGATTCTTCAAGTGATTGTCCACATGGAGTCCACTCCTGGTGTATATGTGCCCCATATGCACAAGATCAGGTTCTTTTCACCAGCAGTGCCTGTTGCAGCCATGCCTTCACCTTAGATGTCCTCACATCCCCCATCTGAGGGCATAAAGGTTGGAGTTAGGCCCAGATCCTTAAAAGTATTTAACTGTCTAACTTCCATTGATTTCAACAGCTTTCAGCCTAAATACCTTTGAAGACCTGGGCCTTAGTTCTTTGTCCATTGACTTTATAAAAATAAAATGAAACAAATGTGACAGATTGCTTAATGCACTATTGGGAGATGCTCAGATATTACAGAAGTGAATGCAATATAAGAACCTATATAGAATAGAAATGGAATTCAAACTCAGGGCCTGTGGTCCACATAGGGAGGTCATCAGATATTTATAAGAATGGGTGTCCAACTGCATGAAAACATAGAAATCATGGAAACATTGGGCTAAAAGGAGTCATCCAGCCTAATCCCTGCGCTGAGACAGGACCAGGTATGCCTAGACCATCCCTGACAAGTGTTTGTCTAGCCTGTTCTTAAAAACCTCCAGTAACAGAGATTTCACAACCTCCCTTGGAAGCCAACTGCTGTGCTCAACTAGCCTTATAGCTAGAAATTTTCTTCCTAATAGCTAACCTAAATCTCCCTTGCTGCAGATTTAGCCTATTACTTCTTTTCCTGCCTTCAGTGTACATGGAGAATCAATCAATCACTGTCCTTTTTATAACAGCCCTTAACTTATTTGTCGGCTGTTACAAGTCCCCCTTCAGTTCTTTTCTCAAAACTAAACATGCCCCCCTTTTTTAACCTTTCCTCGGAGGTCAGGTTTTCTAAACTTTTCATCAGCATTATTGCTTTCCTCGGGACTTTCTCCAAGTTGTCTACATCTTTCTTAAAATGTGGTGCCAAAAACTGGATACAGTACTCCAGCTGACTTCAACACCAGCTAGAGCAGGACAATTGCCTCCCGTGTCTTACATATGACATTCCTGTTAGTATACCCCAGATTATTAGCCTTTTTAGCAATTGCATCACATTGTTGACTCATTCAGTTTGTGACCTACTGTAAGACCCAGAACCTTTTCAGCAGCACTACTGCCTAGCCAGTTATTCCCCCTTTTGTAGTTGTGCATTTGATTTTTTCTTCCTATGTGTACTATTTTGCACTTGTTTGTATTGAATTTCATCTAGTTGATTTCAGATCAATTCTCCAATTTAAGATGTTTTTGAATTCTAGGCCTGTCCTCTAAATTGCTAGTAACCCCTCCCAGCTTTGTGTCATCCACAAATTTTATAAGCCTACTCTCCACTCCATTGTCCAAATCATTAATGAATATATTGAATGGTACGGGAGCCAAGACAGACTCCTGCAGGACCTCACTAAATATGCCCCCCCAGTTATAAACATGTTATGAACTAACCAGTTAGAGCCACCTACCCATGTGAGAGCTCATTCCATTAGAGCTCAGGTTTCCTGTTTGAAGAACATCCCTATTTCTCAAATCTCTAGGGCAGCTGTATGGAGTTTGGGCCATAGATTTTCAAGATACCATTCTTTTGGTAAAGGCTTCCACATAGGGCTATCCTGAAGCCATTGCTTCGAGGTAGGTATCAAGAGTCCTGCTCAAACCATCACAAAATTGCTTTTTAGTCCCCAGGAGTGGAATCCATGTGGACAATCACTTGAGAAGAAAGAGCAGTTACTTACCTTACATTTACTGTGGTTCTTTGAGATGCATTGTCCATATAGATTTCCCACCTTCTACGCTGCTACAGATTCCTACTTCTCTGGGATAATGTATTGGCAAAAGGACTGAGGGATGGTTGGCCCGCTCTGCCATTTATACCCTGGGGGACATGAGGACATCTAGGATGTAAGTGCTGCCCAAAAGAATCATATCTAAAGCACATGTGCACCAAGAGTGGAATCCAGGTGAATAACATGTCTCAAAGAGCCACAATTACTGAAGGGTAAGTAGCTGTTTTTTTGAGGTCCTGATGCTATGCTACTGAAGTCCATGACAGACTCCCATTGACTACAGTGGAGCAGGAGTAGGCCCACGTTGAAGTGTTCTGTGGAAAAAAAGCTAGTTCCCTAGTCGAGTGTTCCACATGATGAGCAAAATAACCTACACATTTCAAGATAATTAAAACACTCCGACCACATGCTTAGATAATATGTCTCTGTGAAGATCTCAAACCTAACCAGAAAAGAAAAGTATAAAATAAGAATTGAACTGCATGCCTGGGTATTTCTTAATCTTTGTCATATTATGCAGACTCTCTACAACTATATTTGAATAAATTTCTATTTTTACCATATGACCCAAAGACCCAGCCAGGATTGGGTGCAGTCACTATAGACCTTACAGTCTAAGGCACTGATCTTGCAAACACTTCCACATTCACTTAACTTTAAGCACATGAGTAGGTATTGACTCCAGTGGAACTCCTCATGTGCTTTAAAGTTAAGCAGGATGGAGATCTATATTAATAATATAACAAATAACAGGAGGAAAGGGTGTGGGGTGAAAGGGCAACAAAATGTTTTATTGGGGTCCAATTACATATTTGCTGTCATTGAAATTTTCAGCACTTTATAAATAACTGCTATTGTTATTCTGCATGCTTTTGTATTGCAGATTTAAGTAATAAATATACAGTAGTTGAAGACTAACAATTCTATATAGTAGAATTGAGGCTTTCCTCAAACACAAACCTTGTTTTTAACAGAATAAAAAATATGAAAGTTTACATTTGGGGAGGTGGAAACGGAGTTATTTACAGATGTTTGATATGGCATTTACCTTCTGGGTCATCACTGTGTTTCTCCTAACGTTGTTGAAAATGACTGTATAGATTGCAGCTGGTAAGAATCATAGAACTGTAGGACTGGAAGGGACCTTGAGCGGTGTTCTACTCCACTCAAGGCAGGACTAAGTATTATCTAGACGATCCCTGACAGGTGTTTGTCTAAATTCCTCTTAAAAATCCCCAATGATGGAGATTCCACAACCTCCCTAGGCAATTTATTCCAGAGCTTAACGACTCTGACAGGAAGTTTTTCCTAATGTCCAACCTAGATCACCATTGCTGCAATTTAAGCCCATTGCTTCTTGTCCTATCCTTAGAGGTTAAGGAGAAATTTTTTTCCCTCCTCCTTGTAACAACCTTTTATGTATTTGAAAACTTATGTCTTCTCCAGACTACACAAACCCAATTGTTTCAATCTTCCCTTCTAGGTCATGTTTTCTAGACCTTTAATCATTTTTGTTGCTCTTCTCTGGATTTCCTCCAATTTGTCCACATCTTTCCTGAAATTTAGTGCCCAGAACTGGACACAATACACCAGTTGATGCCTAATCAGCGCAGAGTAGAGCAGAAGAATTACTTCTTATGTCTTGCTTACAGTACTCTTGCTAATACATCCAAGAATGATTTGCTTTCTTTGCAGTGTTACACTACTGACTCACATTTAGCTTGTGATCCACCCCCAGATCCCTTTTTGCAGTACTCCTTCCTCTGCAGTCATTTCCCATTACATGTGCAATTGATTGTTCCTTCCTAAGTGGAGTACTTTGCCTTTGTCCTTATTAAATTTCATCCTATTTATTTCAGACTATTTCTCCAGATCATTTGAATTTTAATCCTGTCCTCCAAAGCACTTACAACCCCTCCCAGCTTGGTATTGTCCACAAACTTTATAAGTGTACTGTTTATGCCATTATCTAAATCCTTGAAGCTATTGAACAGAACTGGACCGAAACTGATCCCTGCGGGAACCTACTTGATATGCTCTTTCCATCTTGACTGTGAACAACGGATAACTATTCTCTGAGAATAATTTTCCAGCCAGTTATACATCCATCTTATAGTAGCTCCATCAAGGTTGTATTTCCCTAGTTTCTATATATGAAGGTCGTGCAAGACAGTATCAAAAGCCTTACTAAAGTCAATATATATATATATATACCACATCTACTGCTTCCCCCCTACCCTGTCAAAGAAAGCTATTAGGTTGGTTTGACACAATTTGTTCTTGACAAATCTATGCTGACTTGTTACTTATCACCTTATCTTCTAGGTGTCTGCAAAATTGATTACTTAATTCTTTGCTCCATTATCTTTCTGGGCACTGAAGTTAAACTAACTGGTTTGTAATTCCCAGGGTTGTCCTTATTCCTGTTTTTATAGATTGGTACTATATTTGCCCTTTTCCAGTCCTCTGGAATCTCACCCATCTTCCATGATAATCGCTAATGGCTCATATTTCTTCAGTCAGCTCCTTGAGCATTCTAGGATGTATTTTGTCAGGCCCTGGTGACTTGAAAACATTTAACTGGTCTAAGTAATTTTTTACTTGTTCTTTCCCTATTTTAGCCTCTGATCCTACCTCATTTTCACTGAGACAGGATTAATTCCTTGTGTTCATATTTAATTTTTTGTACACATAGGAGCTCAGCTAAACTCTGTTGGTCTGCCATTTTGTGAATGGGTAGTCTGTATATATTTTTGCATTAGGTTAACTGAATTGAGCCTATTTCTGTTAAGAAAAAGAAAGATCCATATAGTTTTTAAAAAACTTAGGAAAGCACAAATTAAATCCTTAAATTTCAGCTGGCTCATACAGTTAGAGGGGCTCTGTCAAGTTAAAATTATGTTCCAGATTGTATTGTAGAGATCCACATATGCAAGGCACTCTAAGTGCAGATCATGCCTTTTTCATGTGCAGTGGTGGTGTATCATCTCTGTGGTACCATCCGCACATATATCAACACATATTCCTCAGGAGGTGTTGGAGCAGAAGATAATCTGCTCTCTCTGACAGTCCACTGCTCTGTGCCCAGATTTCTGGGCAGGAGGTAATAATGGGTCTTCTCTGGGTTTACCATTGTTTTGCATGCACAATGGTGGTGGAGGTTGTGAGCACAATAGGTGGACAGTGCAAGAATGCCTGTTTCACCTCTTTTGAAAGGTGTCCCTGAGTGCATTTGTTTGTTGGTAACAGCAATAGACCAAAATCATGTTTCTTTTACTCCTACCCTTTGTTAGAGGCCTTAAATTTCCAGTTCTGGTTCTTGCCCAGTTTTTCTGGTAAACCTGCTCCATCTCATTTGTGTCTGATGGTACCTTTCTCCCATAGTGAAATCTTGCCCTATACATGTGTGGAGTGAGAGAGAGGAAATGGGGGGCTTGTTGACGATTAGTGAAGTCAAGAAATTTGAGGTCCACTGTGACAGTAGAGGTACCAAATGTAGAGTATAGTATATACCTGGCCTTACCTGGATATGGAGCCATACACCGGACTGAATATAGAACCGTAATGACAGAAAGTTTATACTTTTAGCGTGATACTTTCAACAGTGCCAGCATGGGACTAACTCTCTTCCCATTGAAGTCTTACCTTTTTTTGCCATTGATTTCAAAAAGGTGATTGTTTTTGAATATCCCACCTGTTGTATATTTTCTAAATTATTTACTTGCCTCCAGCTATCTGTCTCCATGTTATATATTAACAAATTAAATAATGATAAAGAGTTTGGCACATGTACTAGACTTGTGGTAAAGGGATAGTTTAACAGCATTGCTAAAAAAGTATTTTTCCAGCAAATTAAACGGATTGTCCCCTTACAATTTTTCAATATCTACTATAATAAATTTCAGTGGGAGTTTTGCCTAAATAAGCTTGAAGGTAAAAATCAGCACAGAGTGGCATGCAAGATCCTCCAGATCACTTAAGCCCAGCATTTTGGGCTGCACATGAGGGAGAAGTCCACGAGCAAAGTGATGGCAGAAGAAAGGAATACATGTTTGTCTAATTCTCAGCTGGTAACCAGATGCCATGAATTCAAGTCATGAGTGAGTAAGGTAGGAATAATAAGGAGATTAAATGGAATCTAAAAAAGGAATGTTAAATGAGGTGCCAAACATGACAGACATTGCTGTTAAAAATCATTTGTTATTCACTCAGGAAATAGTAACTGCTGTCTTTAAATATTAAAAGCAATCACAAAAATCTAGCACAGTTAAAAGTTTTGTGCCAACACACAGTTCTGTTTAGATAGCTCAAGCCAGGTTCAGGCATTTCAATTATAGAACCTTAGAGACTATTACTATCTACCCTATATAACATAGGGCTATCCCTAATTTTGCCAGTGCTAGCTGGTTTCCCCAGTGGATTACTCTTGCCTCCATTTGAGTACCTCTTCCAGAATGGCAAAAACCTGGAAGAAAGTACTTTCTGGAGGACAGGTCTCAGATTCATATTTGGTTTGGGATTTTGAGTCCAGTATTCATATCTGTATACAACAAAGGAGAATATTGCCTCTGTAGGCTTTCCCTATTTTGTATTCTGTCCTATATATCTGCCATTTTCGTTATTTTCTCTTCTGATAATCTCTTCTGCCCTTTCTTCTATCTTTGCCTGTCTTGTGTTCATCTTGTATCCTGCTGTCGTTTTCTTCTTACTGTCTGCCACACAGTTTTCCATTTGGAACTCTTACTGAATGCTTCACCATGCTTATGAAATGGTGCTATCACAACATGGAATACCACAAAAACATGTTGCCTTCAGGTATTTTCCAGTATATGCTTACTGGAAATACAGTGGGAATGGCTGTCTCTGGGTTGTGTTCGTTTGTATTCAGCTTGGGACAAATTCCAAAATTTGAGTTAAATTCAATTTCAGAATATGAAATTTGGATTTGAATGTTGTGTACACCCCATATTCCCATCTGGGAATTATAATAATGAGGACTTTGGGGTTTAGCTTGGACTTCTGTGAAAGGCTACTATTTATCCTTTATTACTCCTCTATCCTCTCAACCACATGATCTTACCCAGCCTCATCAGTTTTCACTGTATAGTCACTCCCAACCAAGGCAGAACCATCACTCTTCAGCTGAAAGAACACAGACAAAACTTCATCTAGAATGTGGAACCTAATCTTTTCACCAGAAGCAGCTACTGGTAAGCATGGCAAATCTTTCTATCCCTAGGAGTTCGGAATGAGCATCTGAGTTTGTGTGGTCTGTACTTCACACTCCTGTATGCTAGACATTCTGTGCTCGTTAGACCACAGGGATACCATCAGCCCCTTTTTTAGGGACTTGTATAAATAAGGCTGAAACTCAGTCTTTGTTTTCAGTATGGACACACTTATAATTTAAAAAAATAAATGCAAGTCAATGAATTGATTAAGAGAATAGCAAACAGAATATATTATTTTGTCAGTTTTAGATGGGTATTATCCCTTGTTCAAAATATCAAATTATGTAGTTTTCAGAAGTGGCATTTTTGCATGCTCTTAATCCATAGCAAGAACACGGGCATTTGGGGGCTTGATTCTCCCCTCACCTACTTTGGTGTTATTCCATTGACTTCAGTGGAGTGACTTCAGACTTACAACACTGTCAGGCCTTTGCTGTTTTGAAAAGCACTTGGTTCACCGAAGTTCTGTTGGTTTAAGAAAATGCATTATAACATGCTTCACAGTAGCTTCATCTCATAATTAATTTGGGACCTATTGAAATTACGGGCCTATGCCTGCCCCTATTCAAGTCAATGGCAAAGCTTCCATTGACTTCAATGGATTAGTCATCTTGTACTGGGGCCATTCTGTGCCTGTCTCATCACTCAATGCAAGTTACATCAGCTGGAGATTGACAGGTTGCAGATTCATCTCAGTTATACCTCATTTCCCTTGTCCTTGCTCCCCCTGTTCGGGGGTAGTTAGGAGCTGATATTCACTCCGTGCCACCCAATGATTGCCCTTGCTGGGGGAATTCTCCAATGGTCAGAAACTGAATTCAGAAAAACTTTACACTGATAGAGTGATTCTGGAGAATCAGACTCAAAATGACTGCACAGGTATGAGTGAAGGCATAATTTAACCAGAATCCTTATCACAATTGACAGTGTGTAAGAAAGAATGAATCCAGCTTGATTTTCAGAGTCCACGCTGGGTTTGCAGGACCAGCAGTTAGAAAGCACATTTTTACTTGTAAAATGGGCATGTTAATATTGCAAATCAGTTTAAAAATGAGAGGCAATAACCATGGTGCCCTGGAATGCCACACCACACCCATTTTACCTCAGAGCACACGGCAGAAATAGAATCTCTAATTCATTCAGGAAGCTGACAGATTTCCTCAGAGCCACAGATAGACCTTTCAGGGCCCATAAGAGGTAGTAAAAAGTTCTTACTTCATAGTCCTGTGCTCTGCACCCATATTGGAATTCAAGGGTATAAACACCACTTCTCACACATCTCTTGATTGTTGCAACTTTGTATTACAAATATAATTATTTTTGCAACCTCGTCATCTCAAGTATTGCAGGGAGGAAGGAGGGATAGATAAGGACGGCAGCAATAGTATCACTTTTTTATTGAAGTAAATGGCAGTTTGGATGAAGCAAACAAAGATAATTATGCTTTCATGCTCACATTCACTGCAGCAGGAACATACTGCATATTGTCACCCTCATGCAATGTGTCCAAAGCGTACTTGACATCAGCTGCACTTCCATTTTCTCATCTGTAAAATGAGGCTAACACCTTTGGAGAGTGCTTTGAGCACTACAAAGAAAATCTCATATAGGCGCTAAGTTATGTTCTTCTGCACACAGAAGAGGAGCAATGTAAATAAAACTACTGGTCTTAGGTCTCCTTTTAAATAAAAAAGATCAATTACTGCATTTTAAATTTTGTAAGGAGAAAAGAATTCAGCCTAGAACTTCAGGAGAAAATACTCATCATGCATATATAAAATGCATGATGGTCATTCATTTGCAAAAAAATGATCAGTCCAATTTAAAAAGAGGACACTGCTTAAAAAGCAACTATGAAAATATTTCCAAGTACTATATTATTAATTTCTAATATCAGACACACTTTAATACAATGAACGTACCCTTAAAAATTGTGGATGTAGTTGAATCTCCCAAAAGAAACTGTGGTACTATGTAATGGAAAGACCTAAAATTTCCTTTAATTAAGTTTAAACTATTTTGGCTGCCAAATAAATGGAAGCCTATTGTAAATCTCTTTTTAAAATTCAACTAGACAGAAAAAGCTAACTTCTATAGACAAGCATTTTAACTCTTACGTGTTTAAGTTTCCAAATGAGTTCTCTTTTTATTTCAAAAAATTGCAGAAGGAGATGCTTATCTTTCTTATGCACCTATATGAGATAAAACTGCTGCTCTGCTTAGGCAGGAATTTTTTCCCCCACTAGCTCCTTGATTTGCAATACGTTCATCTGAAAATATCTGCAGCTTTTTAGTAGGACTGTAAGGGGAGCTATAATCACAGAAGGACCTTCTTTCCCATGGGAAATGTAGATATATTTACCGCACCAGATTGCCCCAGAAGATCTGATATGGAATAAAGACTTAGGAGCAGCTGCACAGGAGGAGAGAATTCATCTAAGGGCAGGGAAATCAGGTTATTGGCCAGCCTTGCCCGTGCTGGGGTCTAGCAGCTCTAACCTTATCTTCATCTTAAACTAGTTGTTATCTGGAAATTTCTTTGTTTTTTAAAAGGACTAAAAATGTCACATATGAACACTATACAAGAAACCCAACCCAAATGCTACTATACTGCATATCTTCATGTCATTAGAAATATAGTTTGTCAACCTGAGATTTATTTATTTTAAATTTCAGGAGTAGATTTACAGCTGTACTCTGGATGCTTTCGGTCATTTCGGAGCAGCATAAAAAGCCAGAGCAGACTGGTTTAAAGCTGCTTTGCATCACCAGAGCAGCATATAGTACAGGGAGTGTAGACCTCTACATCCCAATTTTCCTTTTCTGGTCTCTACATTTCCCTGCACACAGAGCCTCAGTTGTCTCCTTCCTGCCTTCCAGACTCCCATTCACATGTGTTGTGTGCACACACACTTTCCCTATATGCCCTCCCTGTTAAATAGATATAATGCCACAAGTAGGTTTGAAAATAAATATTTGGAGTAAGAGCCATTTTTTGCCATTATTCTTCATAATAGAAGGTTTCTCTTTCAGCAGAGGGATGACAAAAAAATCTCCAACAAGAAACTCAGTGAATGGGAGGAATGGTCCCTGGGCTAGAACTCTGGGCGAGGAGAGTGGAGAGCTGGGTTCAATTTCTTGCTCCAGCATGGACTTTGTGTGATCTTATGCAAGCCCCTTAATGTCTCTGTGCCTCAGTTCCCCATATGTGAAATGGAGCTATGATTTCTTCACTGCCTTATAGGGGTGTTGGTGAATTGGTACATTAAAGATTACATGCTTTGAGACCTACGATGAAAAGTGCCATATAAGAAATAGGCATTATTAGTCACACAGGCTTGTCCTCTTTTAAAATGGACCACCATCACCCAATTATTTTCATGGTACTAAGGCATATATGCTGTGCATGGTTAAGATGGCTGCCTCAAAATAGCCACCATCTCCCACTGCTCTCAAGGGGACTGATGCCACAGACTGACCTTATCAAAATGGCCAATGGGAATAAAGCCAAACTGGCCTAGGAAAGATGATTGCCCTATGCTTTCAAGAGGTAGAGCAGAACACTCCAAGGAGCAAGAGAATGAAGGTGGTAGCTATCTTTACTAAGGTATCCTGTGGTTTTAGTACCATTAAGAAGAGTAGGAGAGGGCAGTCATTTTGGTAGAGGGTCATTCTTCATGAGTTTCTCTGAAAATGTTATAAGTCAGCTTCTGCTGAAAGAGTAATTTTCAGTTATGAATGATAAGAGGGTAACTGACTTTTAACACTAAATATTTAAAAAAACCTACCCATTGTACCAGATCTACTCAAGATTTACCTCTGCCAATTTTAGTATAAATAGGTAATAACTGAGCTGAGATCACTGGGGACAAAAAAAAAGTCTTAGGGTTCTAAATTTATGAAAGGACCCATTTTAAAATAATTTTTAACTCCATCTAATGAATTTACTGAAATATCAGAAAATTCGTTTTGTATTGAAAGTGTAAGTGCTGTAATTGTGCAGATGCACTGTATTCTTCATACACAACAAATAGATTGCACTAAAAATAGGCATTCAAAGTTCAAATCAGCCTTATGGAGCCATGACATGTGCCTCCATAATAATGGAAGCAGTATTAGGAGGAAAACAATCACTAAAGTTTGAAAATTACAATCTTACATATTTGGGGAAAATAACTCAAAGCACATATACTCTATGGGCAGAGGGTAGAAATCTGGGAGAAGGTAACATCAAGAGACTTGGAGTGAGGTGTGACAATTGACAGCAAAGTAGACATGAAATTGCAATGTAAAATGGCAGCAAAAGAGACCAGTGTAATATTTGGGCACCATTTGCATCCACATTCCTTTCTATGGGTCAGTTTGTCATTCTTACTCACACTGAGTTGTACCTTATGCCGCAGTCTCATTTGTTTCAATGCAACTGTGACAAAGCTCTGTCCTTGTCTCCATGGCTCCCACATTTCCTGGGGGATTTCGCTAGCCTCAGAGGCTCACTGTGATCCTTCACGTAGCCCTTCTCTCTCTAAAGAGAAGGATTACAGCCTACTGAGCCATTTTCATCATAAGCCAGCAAGGGAGGTGAGGAGAAGCTATCTTCCCTTGCACAGTCTATTGTCTCCCAGTCTCAGTGATTAATCAGGGGGGCAAAGGGAGGAGCCCAGACCCACCCTCTACTCCAGGCTCCAGCCCAGGGACCCTAATAGTATCAGCTGTGGTAGCTGACTTTTTAGAAACAGGACATGTACAATTCCCTGGGCTACTTCCCCACAGCAGCCCCCACTTCCTCAAGATCCACTTCACCCTTACCTCAGGGCCTCCTTCCTTGTGCCTGATATGGTATGTACTGCTCAGTTTCTCTAACAGCACAACTTCCTCCTACAGCTCCTGACATGCATGCCCACCTGACTAACTGGGAGGCTTTTAACTAGTTTTAGCCAGCCCCTGATTGGCTTCAGGTGTCCGAATCAACCTAGCTCTCCTCCCTGCCTTCTGGAAAGCTCTTAATTGGCCCCAGTTGTCTTAATTGACCTGGAGCAGCTGCCATTTGCTTATTCTGGTAACAGGGATTTGTTTAGCCTGTGGATAATATATCTGTCTCCCATTACTTTACTATTGAGGCTGGGGCCGGCCTATTGGCACTTTAATAATAGCTTGTTGGAGGATGTGGGCTTTGTGGCATCCTTCCGGGAGTTCTGGCTGGCCTGGCGAGGGCAGCAGCGTGCCTTTCCCTCGGCGCAGTGGTGGTGGGACCTGGGGAAGGAGCGCGCCCGGCTCTTCTGCCGTGACTACAGCCGGGGTGCCAGCCGACGGAGGGATGCGGCGATAGGGCAGTTGGAACGGGAGGTCTTAGAGCTGGAGAGGCATCTGGCCGCCAGCCCCGGTGATCCATCCCTCTGCAGAGCGTGCCAGGAGAAGCGGGAGGAGCTCCGGACCCTCGAGGACCATTGGGCCCGAGGTGCCTTTGTTCGATCCCGCATCCGCCTCCTTCAGGAGATGGATCACGGCTCCTGCTTCTTCTATGCCCTAGAGAAAAAGAGGGGGCCAAGAAGCACGTCACCTGCCTTCTAGCAGAGGATGGCACCCCCCTCACGGATCCGGTGGAGATGTGCGGGAGGGCCAGGGCCTTCTACGCAGGCCTTTTCTCCCCGGATCTGATCGATCCTAACGCTTGCAGAATGCTCTGGGATGAACTCCCGACGGTCAGCGCGGGCGACCGAGACCGGCTGGAGCTGCCTCTCTCTCTGGCCGAGTTCTCGGAAGCCCTCCGCCGCATGCCCACCAATAAATCTACGGGCATGGACGGGCTGACCGTGGAGTTCTACCGCGTGTTTTGGGACGTCCTCGGCCTGGACCTTGTCACCGTCTGGGCCGAGTCCTTGCAGGGCGGGGTCCTCCCTCTTTCGTGCAGGCGAGCTGTGCTCGCCTTATTGCCGAAGAAGGGGGACCTCCGCGATTTATGGAATTGGCGTCCCATCTCGCTCCTCAGCACGGACTATAAAGTCATAGCGAAGGCCATCTCGCTGCGGCTAGGGTCCGTGCTGGTGGAAGTGATCCACCCAGACCAGACCTACACCGTCCCGGGCCGCACCATCTTCGACAACTTGTATCTGGTCCGGGACCTCTTGGAACTCGGGTGTAGGGATGGTCTGTCGTTCGCCCTCCTGTCCCTGGATCAGGAGAAGGTGTTCGACAGGGTGGACCACGGGTATCTCCTGGGCACTCTGCGAGAGTTTGGCTTCGGGCCCCAGTTTGTGGGTTTTCTCCAGGTGCTGTACGCCTCCGCAGAGTGTTTGGTCAGGCTCAACTGGACCCTGACTGAACCGGTCAGCTTCGGGTGAGGAGTACGTCAAGGGTGCCCCCTCTCGGGCCAGCTGTATGCTCTGGCAATCGAGCCCTTCCTCTGTCTCCTCCGTAGGAGGTTGATGGGGTTGGTGCTGCAGGAGCTGGAGCTGCGGCTGGTCCTGTCGGCGTACGCCGATGACGTGCTCCTCGTGGTCCAGGACCCGGGTGACTTGGTGCGGGTGGAGGCTTGCCAGACCATCTATTCAGCAGCCTCCTCCGCCTGGGTCAACTGGGTCAAGAGCTCTGGCCTGGTGGTAGGGGACAGGTGGCAGGCGAGCTCCCTCCCACCCGCGCTTCAGGCCGTCCGGTGGAGCGCGGGTCCGCTGCTCTATCTCGGTGTTTACCTTTCTGCCATGCATCCGTGTCCGCCAGAGAACTGGCTAGGTTTAGAGGGCAGGGTGTCGGAGCGGCTCCGGAAATGGACAGGACTGCTCCGGTGTCTCTCCCTTCGAGGGAGAGCACTGGTGCTCAATCAACTAGTCCTGTCCATGCTCTGGTACCAGCTCAATACCCTGGTCCCGGCCCCGGGTTTCCTGGCCAACCTCCGGACGTCGATTCTGGAGTTCTTTTGGTCAGGACTGCACTGGGTCTCTGCAGGGGTTCTCCATCTACCCCTGGAGGAGGGAGGGCAGGGCCTGAAGTGTCTGCACGCTCAGGTCCACGTCTTCCACCTGCAGGCCCTGCAGAGGCTCCTTTATGGTGCAGGTAGTCCTGCGTGGAGCGTATTGGCGCACGTCTTCCTGCGCCGCTTCCAGGGGCTCCAATATGACCGGCAGCTCTTTTGTCTCCATCAGAGAGGTCTTCCGCGAGACTTCTCCGGGCTACCGGTCTTCTACCAGGACCTCCTCCAGACCTGGAAACTGTTCTCAGTGACCAGGTCCGTGGCGGCCACCGTGGGGGCAGATCTCCTCACGGAGCCCCTGCTACACAACCCCCAGCTCCGTGTGCAGGTGGCGGAGTCCCCCATGGTGCGCCAGAGGTTGGTCCTGGCAGAAGTCACCAAAGTCGGAGACCTCCTGGACTATGACCAGGGAGACTGGCTGGATCCCACGACGCTCGCTCAGCACGTGGGGCTCTCCAGACCTCGTACTCCCCGGCGCGTACTTGAGGAGGTGAAGGCCGCTTTGCCGCCCGCTGCTCGGGACTATCTCAACCAGGTCCTGCGAGAGGGCACGCCCCGCCCACCCTCCACTCCGAGCCCTCCAGACTTTTTCATCGGGCCCCTGCCCCGTGGACCCAACCGCCCCCCCCCCGTCCCTTCGCCATGAGCCGGCTGCACGATCTGCAGCCGGTTCTGTTCCGGACCGTGCCAAGGAAACATCTATACACGCTCATGCTCCATGTTCTTCATGTCCTCACCCTCGCGTCCCATCCCGATACGAAGTGGTGGGACCTTCTGCCACCTGTGGAGGGTGAGGAGCCCCGGTGGGCCAGCCTTTATTCTACTCTGATCCCGAAGACCACTGGGGACATCAGTTGGCGGCTCCTTCACGGAGCCGTGAGCACAGGCATGTACTTGGCGCGGTTTACCCCATCCCAAACACCTGCCCCTTCTGCGGCGTGAGGGAGACCCTGGCGCATGTTTACCTGGAGTGCGCCAGGCTGCAGCCCCTATTCTGGCTCCTCACGGATATTTTGTTAAGATTTTGGTTGCACTTTTCTCCTCACCTTTTTATTTATGCACTCCCTATCCGTTGCCCCACAAAGTCACGGGACATCCTGGTCAACCTCCTCCTGGCCCTAGCAAAACTGGCCATCTATAAAACCAGAGTGAGGAGGTTGGCCGATGGAGTCTCCTGTGACTGTGGGGCCTATTTCAGGTCCTCCGTTCGTTCAAGTATCCGGGCAGAGTTCCTCTGGGCGGCATCCACTGGCTCCCTTGACGCCTTCGAGGAGCAGTGGGCGCTGTCCGAGGTTCTCTGCTCGGTGTCCCCGTCTGGTTCGCTTCATTTGACCCTTTGACCTCACTCCTGTCCCTGTTCTTTTATTAGTTGTCCCCCGTAATTTTTTGGTCTCCAGGTCCTGTGGACCCCCCCCCTTAGGCTGGGGGGGGGGATCCTTTAGCTTCGCCTGCCCACTTCCTGGGTCCCTATAGGATTACTTTACTATAGCCATCTGTCCTTGCCCCGTCACACTACTCATGGAGTAAGGTATTACTCAGCTTGAATAAAGATGGCAGAATCCAGCCCTAAATGGTTGTGATTCAACTTACTGAATTTGAAATATTGGGTTCAGTTGAAAGGACTGCCTTACTAGAAAAATACATTAGAGAGAGTTCAGAAAAAGGCAACAAAAATTGTCAAGGAACAGCAGGGATTATTTTATGAGGAAAGATGAAATAATTAGCTTGGCTGAAAGACAGCAAAGGGGGTTGTTATCAGAAGAGTGGAAACAAAAAAGAGGAGAGAAATTAAGGTGCTATGCAGTATAAATTGAAATAATGAATCAGATAACTAAGTGAATGTTTAGATTGTATTCTAGGAAAGTAAAAATAAAATTTACTAGGGTTTGAATAGTCTCCCATGACAAGTGGTGGACATCACAATACTTGAAACATTTAAAACTAAACTGGATAGAACACTAGAAAATGTATTCAAGGGAATATTCTCTATTGACAAGAAGACATGATACACTGGACCAATACTTTTCTACTCTATGAATTCCATAGGTCTAATTTTGCCTTGCCTTGCAACTCGTGCAAAATGACTGGGGTCAAAGGGGCTGTATTGGTTATAAAACGGGGCAGAATTTCATCCTTTTAAATTCTATGACCAGTTTCATAGCTGGTTTTGGGGTGGGTGTAATTTTTCCTTCAATGTGTGTCTGTGCCACTGCTATTTAAATATTATTTATTTGTATTGCAGAGAGCCATGGGGCCCCAGTCAGAAATCAGGGCCCCATTATGTTAGGCACTGTACACACATAATAAAAGATGGTCCTTGGGCAAAAGAGCTTACAGGCTCAGTATAAAAAAAAAGTTGGATATAACAGATTGGGGGAGCACAAGGTAACAACGAGACAATGCTAATTCACATGATAAGCAGTGGACACCACACACTAGCTGTCAAACCATTGTCAAGTATTTTGTAGGCATCACAGCATAGGAGAGTTTTAAGGAGGGGTTACAAAGGATTTTATAATTGATGGAATTAATTGGAATGTTGTAGCCACAATGCAAAACCTGCTTCTCCAAGAGCTGACTCAAAAGTCCCCAGGAAGTAATATAGATAAAGTACAAAAATTATTTCTTGCTAATAAAATACTACAACATGCCATTTCTTTTAAAAAAAAAAAACAGATGGATTTTATTTTCAATGTCAATAAATAAACATACTCTATTATTGACAGCACAAGGAACCTGATTTAATAAACTTGAACAGCCATCTGGGTTAATTTTCATCTAGGAATATATAATTTTACAGTGACATAGAAATGAGTGTGTATAATTTCTTTGCTGCTTTCAGTACAAAGGTTCATGAAAAATGTTATCCGTTGTGCAATCAGTGTTTTAGAAAATTGTCTGGGCAATATACAAATAAGAGTGAGCATTTGGAACAAATGAATGTTATTAAATTCAGTAGTCACCATATTTCTTATATAAAAAACAGAACACTTTTAACACAGATGACGTGACTGTCATGCTTCCTGACACTGAACCTTTTTGATATTTTCTTGTGTAGTAATCTGGTTGCATCAGTTGAGAATGGGATATATAATTGAGTGTCATTACCATGCTTTTGGCAGCTGAGCCCATAGTATCTTACTATCTCCCAGTAGGCTCATGTAGATATTGAAGTGTTATATGGAGCTCTGCAGGAGCCCATAAGTGAGGGCCTTCAGGGAGGAGAAGCAGTCACCCATCACTCTGTGAGTTCAGCTAGAGAGGAATGATTGGAGCCACTGTAGTGTTGGGCCATCTGTTCCTGCTTTGTCATGTAGTTGTGTTAGTAGTGTCTTGCAGTCCACTGCGTCAAAGAACCAGCAGGCTGAGCATGGAGATCTTACCTATGTCCAGGACACAAAGAGGTCATCTTGTACTGCCACTAGAGCCATCTTTGTGTTGTGCCCTGGTCTGAATTCTGACTTTGAGGAGTCCAGGATTCTAGCTTATGAAGCATGTTGTTGAAGCTTGTTGGTTGCCACTTTCTCACCCCCACATTGCAACACACAATGAGTGAGCCTGCACATAACCGTAAAGGGGCACTTCATAGCCTCTTAACCTGTTTTCTAACACCATAGTAAGTAGGGTGACCAGATGTCCTGTTTTTATAGGGACAGTCCCGTTTTTTGGGACTTTTTCTTATATAGGCGCCTATTTCCCCTCCCCCCCCCGTCCTGTTTTTTCACAGTTGCTATCTGGTCACCCTAATAGTAAGAGGAATATGAACTAACTGAAGATGGGCAAGGTAGGATGAAATTAATGATAATCATTGCAATGACTGTATATAACATACATACCTATGATAAGCTCTGCTGCCTCAGCTCTGCTGGTTTCTCTGGTCTTTTATGTCTGTCACCCTCTCTTTTAGTGTACAATGTTAAACATTATAATGTTTGTGTATTACAGTAATTTGTGCTGTAAAGAACTCACTTTATTTTAATAAAGAGTTAGTAACTTAAAAATCAGTGACATAGGCCCAATTCTAGAGTCTGATATGGCCCCTTTGCAATGCTCCACAACTGCAAAGGGGAGGGAAACCCTGTGAATTTCTCCAGCTGAGAATTCCTTCAGCAGAGACGGAATGCATAATTGGTGCAGAGTTGGTGTAACAACTCTACACCACCACTTCTAACCCTCCAGCATGGGGGAGGCAGGGCCAACTGAAAGGGGGCATGAAGAGAGCCTGCTCTAACTAATGGCAGGGACTGAAGTAGCTCCCAGCTGGCCCCTGCACTGGGCACAGCTGGGCTAAGAAGCCATTTAAGGAGTCACCATCCTGCAGCTAACCAAGAACCATTATAGTCCTTGCATAGTTTTAGAGCAGCTGAAACTACTCCTACTTGACTATGGCCCTAGGAGCCATTGTGCCAACCAAAAATCATTAGAGTACAAGGCATTGTAGTGCTGTCTCCTCCCTTCTCTAACATGCCTCCTAGATCACAAAAGGAAATCTAATCCCTGTTACCTCACTGGAGTAGGTTCTGGATTGAGCCTTAGAATTTGAAAGTTTCTAGTCCAATTTCTTGCAGTTTGTATGAGTTTGTAATCTTTGAATATGCTGGCTCTGTACGGTCACACAATCACACCTAAAAGGCTTTTCTTTTTTTTTTTTTTTAATAATACACACAGTGGTAATATATTATTCTCTTTAGATGCTACTTTCCCCCTCTTGGCCACAGCCTTACAACTCTTATGCCAAATACTTGCGAATAAAAGCACAAGGTGGAGCTGTTTATAGCCTTTCCACTTGCTAAGCTGTTTTCAAAGTGGAGTCTGGAAAAACCCATTTGGCCTGGTTAAAGTATGGACACAAAATGTTCCCTTGAAAAGAAGTTAAAATAAATGTAGACTAAAATTCCAAGAAAAATCCAACTGCTTAGTTTTTTTTCAAAATATCTATAAAAAAGGATATATCTAAAACCTTCCAGTAAAGCTTTATTTATTGCAACTGCTCAGAATTATATTTAAGCTGTTTCAAAAGAGCCTTCATTTGCTAGCAATTGATTATGCTCCTTCTGCATAAGAATTAACTTGTACACTTCGGAGAGTGCCAGCAGCTGCATCAGGCTGATCCTCATAAAATTTTAATACCGAAAAAAGACTTAACCAATGACTCCTAGTTACCAGGGTTACGGAATGACTTTGAACGATATTAATCAACTCCAGCTTTTCAGCGCAGTTTTATAATATTTTTTAAAGGATCTGCAATATGGAAAATATTATCTTAACCCATGTTGAGACAAATGCTAAAATTTCAGGATAAAAAAGTTGTGCAATATTTTTCAACTTGTATTTGTTTTAAGAAAAATATTCATATTTCTTCCAAGATATAAAGTTCCTGTGGAAGTCTTTCTACACATGTGATCCATGATATATGGAAAATGTGTTCTTCATACAACTCCAAAGTCAATTCAAGTTTATAATCAATAAGTCAAAAATAACTAACCTGCTTTTAAAATATGTTATACAAATAAAAATGTTATATCTGTGCTGAGCACTATGGGCCAAATTGTGCCTGGCTCCTATGGAAGTGTGCAGAGTGAGAAGAGGACAAGGGACCTCCTTGACCTTGCACAACAAGAAGAGATCCAGGTATAGTTGCCGTCCTTGCATTTAAGGGAACAATGGGATTGCTCCCTCCTCTGGGGATGCCCCCTCCATAACAGCCTGTAGAACAAAATTGGCAGAGAGCTAAACCTCACAAAGAGGTGGTGTGCTCCTCCCATGCATCAGAGAACCTGGGTAGAAATGCAGGCCTGTGCATAAATAGCACAACTGAGCCTTGTAACAACTACAGGAGAACCTCGGAGTTATGAACACCAGAATTACAAACTGACCCATCAACCACACACCTCATTTAGAACCAGAAGTACGCAATCAGGCAGCAGCAGACTGTACAGTACTGCATTAAAGTAAACTACTAAACAAATATAGGGAAAGTTTTTAAAAAATTGACAAGGTAAGGAAACTGTCTCTTTTTTCATTTAAATAAAGATGGTTAAAAGCAGCATTTTTCTTCTGCATAGTGAAGTTTCAAAGCTGTATTAAGTCAATGTTCAGTTGTAAGCTTTTGAAAGAACCACCATAATGTTTTGTGGAGAGTTATGAACATTTCAAAGTTGTGAACAAGCTCCATTCCTGAGGTGTTCGTAACTCTGAGGTTCTACTGTATGCTAATTAACAAAGATCTGATCTAAGCCCCACTTGAAGTCAGTGAGAGTCTTTCCATTGATCAGAATGGGCTTTGGATCAGGCCCTAAAGTCCAATTCTGCCACTCTTACACATGTTGAGCAGTACCTGCATTGTTTGGGGTTCTTTTTGATTCGTTAGTCTGTTTGGTTTTAAATAATTTTGTAGAAATTGAGGTTTACAAATTGAATGACAACAGTAAACTATGCTAAATAAGAATTTAAAATGCAGTAAATGTTTATCATCGGTATTTTTTTTTATTACTGGTATATCAAGGATTGTTCCTCCTTCCATAGATGGCGTGAGCACTGAAACAACAAAAGTACATTAAACAAGTCAATCACACTTTCATGTTTTGAGTAACCACTAAAATGTTGGTGAATTAAAACATTCTATTGGAACATAAATAATATAGCCCACACAGTGAAGCTACTAATTTGTGTCCTGATCCCTATAATGAATGGGAGTTTTGGGTGTGCAGGAATTCAAGTTCAGGTCCTTAATTTGAGATACATGTAACAGAGAAAAGGATACAAAATCTATAGATCCTGTCTGTAGGTTTTCCAGAAAGGTTACTCTTGAAGTATGAGGTTTGAATTGCATTTTGAAATTTTTTTAAATATAATCCCAAACTATTCTGATTTATTTAGTTATTTCAGAAGGCATTAGATAAGCATGGAGTAAAAAATAACCTCTATATTAAAAATAAAATCATTGTTGCAACTATCGTTTCTCAGTTAATTTAAAATTTTCTTGGTACAAACTGGAAAGTCCAAGACAAATTTTCATGTCATTTACTGCCATTTAAAAACCATTCGTTAGGTTTTATTGATGGTTTTAATTTGGGATTATTTATACAAATTTATATAACTGAAAAATGAAAGTCCATTTCCCATAATTAAATTAAATGTTCTTCGTTACAATTTTAAACAACTTTAAGAATCATTAAGTCCTAGTTTTCTTCTGTAAATATCTGTTAGGTAATCTTTCATTTGTGGTTTCACATTTTCATTGAGACATCTAATTCATTTCAGCAGGCTTTAACCATTTTCACTTGAATGAGCAATATTAGAGATAACAAACTTTAAAAGAAACTGTTTGGACCACCGATAGTCCTATAATCATTATGTCTTCTATTTTCCTTTTGAATGACCATCTCATCTGTTCCCTCTCCACTGCTGTTGATGACCAAAACATTTGGTTCTGTTTATTTTCTGTTTCCTGAATAATCTTACTCTAACTATGAAGTTTAATAGTAGAACTTTGTTATATAAGAGAACCTAGGATCATATCTTCATACAATATATATAATGTATCCTGTACATTCTATGAGTGATCCTTTTACATTCTGCTATTAATTTATGTTGCAATTATAATAGATTAAATCTTCAACCTTCTTTGGAGACAGGGCCAATGCAAATTTAGCCAATTTGAAATTAAAGGAAGCATGTCAAGGTTGGATTTGGCTCACTAATTTTAAAGAAGATGTTCAAGTTTTGAATTGTTAGTACTAAACATAAATATTCAGTATATAGTTAAGCACATGCAAAATAATGTCTTTAGAAGGTCGCCTCTATAAAGCTGCAGAGGGAAAAAATATTTATGTGTGTATTTTATTACTATTATTTGACATCAATTGACCGTTTAAAATTATTCACATTTTATTAAACAAATTATTGCTGGATATACCTTAGAAGCAAATTATTTGTAAATATAATATGAAAAGTGTCTTGATTTTTAATTGCAAGGGCAACAAGGAATTAAAGACTAAGATTACCTTTGTGTTCTCTGCTATAGGAATTGCACCTTTGTAAGTAGAGAGTTCTTTGACAACAGGGCTCTTGTAATGCTATCTCTTGAATGAAGAAGTGCCCACAGGAGCTAGAAAGGCTGTGTCTAGTAGCTTTTGAGGATTAACTAATGATTGGCAGATGAAGACCATTGAGGAAGGAGGGGCATCCAGCCATGTGAATGTGCTCTCTTCCTAGTATATCAGATGGGGAAGTGAGCTTGTGCTGTACTATAGTTCCATTCTATTAAAAACAGAATGAAAAGGGAGAATCTTTAGAGTTTGTGTTTCTTTGTACATGCATTTTATTACTTCTTTAAAATATCTGTAGACACTTTAAGTGTACTACCAGGTATCAAGGTCTTCTTAGCATTTTAGATTTTTAAGTGTAGACAATGTGTGATGCTTTGAGGTCTAAATCCTTTGAAATCAGAGTTTATCTTTGAAATACCTTTCTAATTATAAAGTTTGTAAAAATTGCAGGTTTTCTCACCAACCTTAGTCTTAGATAAAGGTAAAGAAATAGCTGAGTTACAGCAAATTGTTTTATATGCAGCATTTACCACATTTTCCTCTCTTTGGATTATTCAAAATGTAACACAAATCCTTTAAATTATATGCACACCATTTTAAAGCCATACATTGAAAAGTTCACAGGAAGGACAAATGATTTAGTTTAGAAACATTCCCATTCGTTGTAGTCACTGCCAATTAGAACTGTATGCTGTTATTTGTGGGGTAAGGCTTGTTTTTAAAACATAGTGAAAGTTACATAAAGAGACATGATATCAATTATGATGTTTAATAAATGCAGCTCAGGTCCCAATCCTGCAAAGATTTATACATATGCTTAACTTTAAACACATAAGTAGTCCCATTTAAATCCATGGGACTATTTACATGTATGAAGTTAAAACACATGCCTAAGTCTTTGCAGGTCAGGGCCTGAGTGAGCAAGTTAACATCCTATTTAATTAAATGTGATGAGCATCTTTGTGTAAAATGTGTGTGTCTCAGCAAAACAGTTGTGTAGAGTGGCTTGCCACCAGTAGTTTTAAGGCTAGATGATTTAAAGTTTTTGCAGCCAGGGGGCTGTAGTTTGTAAACTTTATTTCCTGGAAATAAAGGAAATGTTACAAGGTTTGATGATATTGAGATGTGATGTAAATTCCCCTGATGAAGGACACTAGATAGGAGAAAGAAGGAAATACCTGCTGGCATTTGTGAAGAAAGAGGAGGTTACCCACTTTGGCTAAGTCTTCTTTTCTGCATCTGTGTATGAATGACGTTTTGATTTGCGTAATCATTCTCCACCTGACTGTAGTGGAAGCAATTGCACAAGACTTCTAAGGCCTAAGATAAATCATAGTCTAAAACCTAGAATAAATTAAACTGTATCCTTTCTGAAAACTGAAAGAGAAAAAATTTCCTTTTGTACATCAACATTTTTCCAGAAATGAATTAATCAGCTACATTAATTCTTCAGATATTGAAAGGCAACAGTTTCATTAATTTATTTCCAATCTCAGCATCAAATATTGCTGATTTTACTTGTATGAAATACACCCATTCCACCCACACACTACATAGTGCAGGATCAGGACCTAAATAGGATCTGCAGAAGTGAAGAGAGCTGGTAGAGAGTTGGGGTGAAATCCCGGCCCCATTGAAATATAAATGTAAATAATATAAATGTGAATTATAAGTGTAAAAATTATAAATGTAAATTATGTAAATTATAAATGTAAATATATAGTAAATGTAAAAATATAGTAACGCAGGATATAGTAGGATATATTAACATAGGATTAAAAACAGTACAAACTCCATGAGGCTCTAGGGTCTATATGACACATTCTCATACAGATTCTGGAAACTGAAGGGGTTTTGTTTTGTTCATGATTTATTCTGATTCATTGTATAACCCATCTTTTCTTATACACACACAAATGAGCAGTATATTTATTTACAAACAGAAGAAGCCTGGATGAATTGTTGTGAAATCAGTATATTTATGAGATCTCGTGAGTTGACGGCTGATCTCATATATTTAAAAATGACTGATTGAATGAATGAACAATTAATTGATTGTTGGCCAGGATGTGAACAATAAGTACTGTTCATTAGGAAACAACTTCTATAGTAACTTCAAAGTAGACATGTACAGTAGATATTGCACAATATAAAACAGTTATTACTTATTTGTATTATGGCATATGCTAAGTGGTTGCTTTTTCTGGTTTTTTTTTTATGTTATTTTAAAATTCTAATAAAGACAAAGGAATAAAGCAAATCTATTTCTTCTTTTCTAGTGTTCCGTTTCCTGTGGAAAGGGTATAAAGTATCGTGATGTGCATTGTGTGAACAGCATCCAAATTAAATTAGAGGAAGAAAACTGTAGACATTTAAAGAAGCCTCGAACCCACAAAGTTTGTAGAGCTGTCAGATGCCCTGCATGGAAGGCCAACAGGTGGAAGGATGTATGTAAAATTTACTGTAATTATATACCACTCTTCCTTCTAAGCAAAGCATAAAAGGCCATATTAATGCCATACTGCTTCAATTAAAGTGCTAGACAGAAGTTGTTCTTCATGTGCTACACACATAAGAACGGCCATACTTTGTCAGACCAAAGGTCCATCTAGCCCAGTATCCTGTCTTCTGACAGGGGCAAATTCTAGGTGCTTGAGTGGCAATGAACGGAACAGGTAATCATCAAGTGATCCATCCCCTGTCGCCCATTCCCAGCTTCTGGCAAACAGAGGCTAGGATCACCATCCCTGCCCATCCTGGCTAATAGCCATCGATGGGCCTATCCTCCATTAACTTATCTAGTTCTTTTTTTAACCCTGTTATAGTCTTGGCCTCCACAACATCCTCTGGCAAAGAGTTCCACAGGTTGACTGTGCGTTGTATGAAGAAATACTTCCTTTTGTTTGTTTTAAACCTGCTGCCTATTAATTTCATTTGGTGAACTCTAGTTCTTGTGTTATGAGAGAGAGTAAACAACACTTCCTTATTTACTTTCTCCACACCAGTCATGATTTCATAGACCTCTATCGTATCCCCCCTTAGTCATCTCTTTTCCAAGCTGAAAAGTCCCAGTCTTATTAATCTCGCCTCATATGGAAGCTGTTTCATACCCACACTAATTATATCTACAGTTTAAACTGAAGTGGCTCACTCTAAGGTCTTACTTTTATCTTTAAACTAAATCACAGAAACGACTGACAAATTTGCAAGTGAAAATGAAAATCTATTTGATAATACGCATCTGTTGCTGATTAATAGTTTGGGGCTTTCTTCTCACAAGGCAGCCTGTTCTTGAAGGGAAGCTAGCCTAATATGTATATTCAAGATGAAATTGTTAAGATAAACATTTACATTCTGTGATTTTTTTTTAAACAGAACTCCAAATCATTTGAGGTTTTCTTATCAGTGTGTAATAATGTATTGTGCCATCATTCATCACATGCAGTACTTTGCTTTTAACTTGCTCTTTAAGGGTAAACTTTTCAAAAGTGTCTTAGGCACGAGGGATCCTGAATCTCACTGTGTCCTACATCATATACATGCTTTTGAAAATGTTGTCCGTCATCTATAAACAATAGAATATACACTAACATTTGCAGGCTATGGTATTATCATAATATAGATAATAATGTATTCATCAGCAATATTGCAGGTTGCTGTCATTCTTCTGTGTATATATGGGACAGATCAGTTTACCTGTTTAACTGAATAGTGTTTCACACACATTCTTTAGTCCCCTGGAATTGAAGGGGAGGAACTCAGACAAATGGCCTGGACAAAAGCTGGGTTTCTTCTCATCCCCTTTTTATCTGTTTAGGGATCTCTGACTTTGGAGAACTTGAGGCAGGGAGGTAGAAGCTCCATTCTTTTCCTGCACCACCCCTCTCCCCTACAAAGACCCCCAGGATGCTTCCTTGTCGTTTAAGAGTCTCTCTCGCATTGGGAGCCTGATATTATGGAGGTTCTTTACCCTGGCTCCATTGTGCTACTCAGGCAGTTCAAAGAGAGGGAGATTCTAGTGGGGGGTGTGGAGGAGTGTTGAGCTACACAAAGGGGTGTTCCTGCAGCATGATGTACTCTGGCAGTCAGTAGCTGGCAAATGGTCCTTTGGTTACCATAGCCAGCTGGCACAGGTTAGTGAACCAGGCTGCTCTGACCTATGCCTAATGGTAGGTGGAGAATCAGGAAGTTGTAACCAGCGCCCTGACCGTCTCACCTCTCTGCAACACCCAGAGGAAGTGAACACAGCAGAAAAACTGACCCAATCTATGAATGCCTATGTCTATGGTATAAATACAGAGTGAATGGTACTTACCAATCCTCCTCTTTAACTCCTTTTTTCCTTAATTGCTGTAACATTCTATTTCTCCAACTCTTCCCCAGAGTAGAGGTGAAACCATCTGTCAACCCTTTTTCTTACAATTTTCCTTTCTAAGGAGAACAGTGGGTATTGCAATGAGGTGTCAGCTTTGCTAAAGTCAGAAGAAAACAGTGTTCCCCAGTGAATGGGGGAAAAAACTTGAGTTTAAATTGTTTTGACTTCCCAACATCAGCCCCTTAATGTAAAGTCTATTTAACCTGAAGAGAAAATGGCAGTTGCCTCTACTCCCAAGTTTGTTCTAGAAAGAACGTGGCTCTGTGAATTGGTCAGTCAGTCCCTGACAATTGCTACCAGTAAGCCTGGGACAACCTTGCTGTGGCTAGTTTACAGAATCACCAGTGTGGTAATTAGTAACTCAAAGAAATGGAGGCAGTAAGGGGTTGGCAGCTGTATAAAAGACATCTAGTACAGCACTGGAAGCAGAGATTGTGTGGAAGTTTGTGAATGTGCTCCAGCGTTACACACTCTGAAACATTTTGTTGTATTAGAATAGATGTTTTGTTTTGCACCTTAAATTTGTTTTGTCTGAGTCATCTTTGGCAAGTCTATCCCTAGTCATGTGTCTGGGTGACGGTATGTTGAGACAGAATAAATTATAACATTTCTACAGTATAATAATGCATCATAAATAATTGAATTTCAGTACATTTTTCCTATTAAAATATAATTGAAAGTATTATCCTTATAATTTGATAATTTGCAACCAAAGATGTGTCCTGGAGAATTATAGCAAATTCTTCATTTCAGCATCTTGACTTTTTATTATTGTTTTGAAATTAACAGTTTATATAACAATCTATCTGACACAGGCATATACTTGTGATGAAGAAAACTACATGAAAACAAAAATGTGTATACAGAGTCTATTGTCTCTTTTACACGCACATGTAGGCACCTGGAAAGTTAATGATTATGTTACAAATGTGTCTGGAGAATAGGACCTCCGCCCTTGCATCTGGGATCTTCAAATAAAATGAATTTAAAAAGTTGTGGTATACATCTTTCCTATTCAAATTGTATCAGATAATTTATTCCGTCTCTTAAAAAGGTGCACACTTTAGGAACTTTGCCAATTATGTGATTGGGGTGGACTGGGTATCCTAAAAGGAAACAAAGATGTAGAGAAAGGGGAAGAACTCTTTCTTATGATTTGGTGGTTGCTGAAGTCTTAAAAATATTGGATGGAAATGGTAAGATGAAGCTGCACAAAGATCATTTGTTTGTGTGTGAGAGAGCTATTTAGATTAGCATGTGAATAGCTAAGGTGGATCCCTTCCCTCCCATATGCCAAGAATATATAGGGGCAACAATAATTTACCTGGTGAAGTGGAGGAGACTGTCCATGTGGACCCAATAGAAAGGGGTCTCCTCAGTCCGGGCTTCAATATGTCATGTGCTGGACTATTTGTTATACATGAACCAGCAAGGTCTGGCCATTAGTTCCATCAGAGTCCACCTAGCAGCTTCTCAGCTTCCCATCCTCTGACTGGTAATTGTTATCTTTTTTCCAATCCCATGACAATCAGATTTTTGAAGGGTCTGGAATGATTATATCCCCAAGTAGAGGATCCTATTCCCTCTTGGGACTTAAACCAGGTAAATATACATACTAGATGTTTTTCTACAGTTTAAGAGTATGTCTTGCACTGCCATTGAACAGATCTCCTTCTGAGGTGTCAATCACAGAACTTCCAGACTGTCACGTGAAGAGCCCCTATATCAGGATAGAGGAGGTGACTGTGGTCTTGTGAGATCAAATCTGGGTCCAGCAGTAAAGTCAAAGGAGCCCTAACTGGGAGGCTCAACAGAATGGAAAACCAGTGTTGGTGAGACCATGCTGGTGCTATAAGTATTACTAATGCATAATACTGATTGATTTTCAACACCACCCTGAGCAGGAGTGGAATAGGAAGCAACGTGTACAGAAGCTTGTCTGTCCAGTGCAACAGAAAAGCATCTGACAGAGAACCTGGACTGTTACCTGTTCGTGAACAAAATTGATAGAACTTCCTGTTGATTTTTGTTGCAAACAGACTATGAAGGGAATCCTCCACAGTCAGAAAATGAAACTAGCTAGATCTAGGCAGGCTCCAGCTCGGCTCTCTGAATCACCTAGCTGCGGGCTATGATATGTGGAAATAGCCCCCTGGGCATTCTGGGAGCTGTAGTCCCCAGCTTGCTCTGATGGAGAAGGTAAACTACAACTCCCAGAAGGGAGCGAGCCAAGCACCATTTTGAAAGAGGTCTGGTTATACTTTAAGCTAGCGGGCGGCAACAGCGGTTGCTGTGAAGAGAGTAGTTGTCACTGCTGTCTGTTCCTGCTGGATCTGTGTGCGTTAGAGTTGCGAGGGTTGTGTAGGGGTGTCCGAGCCCCCCACTGGGAGGGTGGCGTTGCATACAAGGGCCCAGGATTGTAGCTTGCCTGCCTGGAGCGGGGAAGGAGGCATGGTGGGGGTGGAGGTCTCTGGGGAGAAGTGGAGGGTGGTTGGCAGTCGGGGGCTTGGTCCAGCCCTGCGTCACTGGTGTGCGGTGACCCATGGAGCTGTTAATAGAGCCCTGCAAATCCACAGATATCCGCGGACAATTTTTGCGGATCACGGATCAGATGCAGATACAAATTTTTGAGCCCTGCGCAGGGCTCTAAAACTGAACACACTTTATTTTATACTTCTAAGATTTCAGCTATATAGGCCTGATCCTGCAATGCCGGTGCATGTGCTTAACTCTACATATGTGAATAGCCACTCTTCCCACTGAGACTTGAGTTAAACACGTTGCCATATGTCTTTGCAGGATCATGATCCTTATTCTGTAGTATATATTTAACCTCACCTATTGATGGGTGTTTTTTCCATTGTAATTTGACATTTTCATCCTAAATCTCTTCTGACAAAAATGTAGAAAATTGAAGTAAGCACCTGAACTATGTTAACAAACAGTAGAAAACAGAACTGTGCTAGTGTAATAAGTGCATTGTAAAAGGGTTATATGCAAGCACCTTGGTTTATGAATGACATGCGATAATGGAAATGACACCATATTTGGTGGCTTCTTTCTTTATGTATGGGATGTTAGATGGGATGGGATCTGAGTTACTACAGAGAATTCATTCCTAGGTTTCTGGCTGGTGAGTCTTGCCCACATATGCTCAGGGTTTAGCTGATCACCATATTTGGGGTCGGGAAGGAATTTTCCTCCAGGGCAGATTGGCAAAGGCCCTAGGGGTTTTTCACCTTCCTCTGCAGCGTGGGGCACGGGTCACTTGCTGGATTCTCTGCACCTTGAAGTCTTTAAACCATGATTTGAGGACTTCAATAGCTCAGACATAGGTTAGGGATTTGTTACAGGAGTGGGTGCAGGGCCGGCACCAGCCACCAGCTGACCAAGCACGTGCTTGGGGCGGCACCTGGTAAGGGGCGGCCAATCTTGGGGTGGCGGGGGGTGGCGTCGCGGTGCTGAGGGTGTGTGTTATGGCGGCGCTATGGAGGGCGGCTCTCTCTTTTTTTGCTTGGGGTGGCAAAAAAGTTAGAGCCGGCCCTGAGTGGGTGGGTGAGATTCTGTGGCCTGCATTGTGCAGGTCGGACTAGATGATCATAATGGTCCCTTCTGACCTTAAAGTCTATGTATTTTCTTTAGTGCTCGGTGACCTGTGGAGTGGGGATTCAACAACGGGATGTTTACTGTCGGCTGAAAGGCAGAGGTCGAGTGAATGAAGCAATGTGTAATCATGATGCCCAGCCCCCTAGTCAGAAGCCCTGTTGGCTGCCTGCCTGTGTGTCGTACCAATGGCTGACAGATGAATGGCAAGATGTAAGTATGGCCTTTCAACTAATGTGAAGTAACTGGCTTGCAAATTTGAACAGGCCTGCAAAATTCAAAAGCTGTGGCATGAAATTTCAAAGGCACTTTTTCTTTCTAATAAAGAACTTGTTTGTCTAGAGTTGTAGGCATAAACAGTGAAGAAAGTATCGGCAGGTCCCTAATGGGGGAGTTTAAAACTTATTTTAATGTAATAGTTCTCTCTCTCTTCAATCTCATGTAAACTGTATGTAGTGTAGAATATGTTTAACAGTGGATGCCTCAAAAATCAGAAACTCTAAAATAATCACCTTTTAAGAATAGAAAAAATCTACAGGGAATGTCATGAAAGATGAAGTATTCAGTAGAAACTCCAAGGATAAAATCCTTTTGGGAACATTTCTTTCCACAGTTGGGGGAGGGATAGCTCAATGGTTTGAGCATTGGCCTGTTAAACCCAAGGGTGTGAATTCAGTCCATAAGGGGGCCACTTAGGGATCTGGGGCAAAAATCAGTACTTGGTCCTGCTAGTGAAGGCGGGGGCTGGACTCAATCACCTTTCAGGATCCCTTCCAGTTCTATGAGATAGGTATATCTCTGTATATTTATTTATTTTATTTACAAGTTTTACAATGTGAAGATTTGCCTTTAAAAATAAGAAATAAAATAAAACATGGCATACCAGTTTAAGAAAATCCAAAGGCATAGAATTGTAGATGGTTTTGATATTATAGTAACTGTAAAAAATAAATAAGTAAAAATGTGAAGCAAGTATTGCGGATAATTAAAAAAAGCAGCATAGCCAGGAAGATGCACAGGTAGCCTAGCTGTTATGTAATGTTAATTTATAACCTGATCCTCAGGGATGCTGCCTCTTAGAATCAGGCTACTAGGGGAACAAAGTCCCAAATTTGGGTATGATGATTTTTAAACTTAAATGGTGCAATATTTATACTGTAAAAGTACAGTCCTCTTGACTTGCTATTACTGTACATGCCATAAACCACAGATAATCCATAGATCACTTGCTGGTGGCTTGCAAAGAGCGGGGTATTGGTCACATGATTCTGGCATATTTTCCTCTGCTAAATCAATTACAAGAAAGTTGAAGATATATAAATACATTCCTACTGTCACTTTCTCATGTAAGCAACTGCAGCATTTGCCAGAGAAATATTATGTGATCAGGAATGGGAGTGCCCACCTGACTGAGATTGTCTCTAGGACACCTCCCCTCCCAATCTCTATTAAGCTGTGCTCCACATTGTAACAGAGTTTGAGAAACCCCAGTTTGTAATATGAGAGTAATTGTAATCATTGAAGTACTATGATGTTAGCATAACAGAGGGGAGGAACCAAACTTTACACACATCCTCAGGGCCGGCTCCAGCATTTCTGCCGCCCCAAGCAAAAAAAAAAATAGCCACGATCGGCGGCAGCAGTTCAGCGGCAGGTCCTTCGCTCCTAGAGGGAGTGAGGGACCTGCCGCCCCCGAATTGCCGCAGGTGCCGCCCCTCTCCCTTGGCCGCCCCAAGCACCTGCTTGTTGAGCTGGTGCCTGGAGCCGGCCCTGCACATCCTTGTGGTACTAGCCATCAGTGCTAGCGTCACAAGAATGTTTTGCACACAATGCATGTGGGCACCTCGCCTGACGATGCTAATGCTGAACCCTGGCTTCATGGGGAGTTGTGCACATGCACCCTTCCTTGGTCCATCCAGATGAAGGCTGTTTTTCTTTAGGGGAATTATTTATTTCCTTTTCCTTTTAAAAAAAGCCCTCTAAAAACGTTTATCTGAACTGAGAATTGATATGTCTGTTTTAATTACTTTTTTTTAAAAAAATCATCATCTAGCTTCATTTGCTCCCACATGTCTTCCTTTGCCATTTTCTAGTCTTTATGCTTCAGCTTCCCTATATTGTGCTTTCAATGTCCCTCTTCTATCCTTGTGTGTCTGCTCCTCATCGGCTGCCTCTTCCTCTCATCATCCCCCTGATCCCAACAAGTACAGTGCTACCACCTCTCCTTCTCAGCCCTCACCAAAGACAAAGAAAGTGGCATTAACTTGACAAAGAGGTCCTGAGGTACCCACTATTGGAGTATTGGGAGTGCTGTGGTACTGGCACACTAGGGATGAATATTAGCCAAGACAAACATAAACATGATGTGCTAGTCAGTGGTGCAGAGATTCTCTAGACTGTTCAGAAATGTTTAGGATAATGAGTTTTATAACAGGAAATACAAATTTTCAAGAATAAGTATGGATTTTCCCTTCTCTCCAAATGCTTGTATTTTTTTATTTAGAAATGCAGAGCTCTCAATTGGAAACATACAGTAGAGTCGCATCATACGCGCATTTAACTTATGCGAATTCAACTGTGCGCTGGCTGGGGTTCCGTCCGTCGGCTCCTGCCAGCCGGGGGATGCGGTCCCGCTCAGCCGGCCCAGGGTTCCGTCCATCGGGCTGAGTGGGGCCAGTGGCCGGGACCCTGGCTTGCAAGGGGCCGGCAGCCGGAACCCCAGACTGGTGGCGGGCTGACGGTCTGGAGTTCCATCTGCCGGCTACTTGCAAGCCAGGGTCCTGGCCGCCAGCCCCGCTCAGCCGGATGGACGGAACCCCGGGCCGCCAGCGGACTGAGTGGGGCTGCTTCCCACAGCTGGCAGGAACCGGCGGCCAGAACCACAGACCGGCAGCGGGCTAAGCCAGTCTGAGGTTCCAGCCGCCAGCCCAGCTCAGCCCGCTGCTGGTCTGGGGTTTTGACTATACGCGATTTTCACCTTACGCGCTGGTTTTAGAACCTAACCCCCGCGTAAGATGCGACAATTCTTAAATGCATTTTGCTTTGCTGTCTTTTCTTGGTAACTCATTTCATGTTTGTTACCCTTTGTGTGAAATTCCTTTGTTCACATTGTCCCTGCCCCTTCCTTCACAGTTATATCCAATATTAATGGTTACTAATGTAGAGTTTGGATTCATTTGATCAAAACTCCTTTATAACTTAACATTTGCAAGATGTTCACTTTCTAAAGACCAAGTTACCCAGCCTACATTAATTGAATGCTTATTGTTTCTTATCCTTTCACACAGAGGAGTCATTTTGACCCAGCCCCTTGTCCTGCCCTGACATTTTCTTCGTTTTAACCTCTGGCTCACCTCACATGTTACACAGTCATATATGAAACAATAAGGACATATAATTACAAGTGCTGGTATCCGTGCTTTGAGAACAAAGTGAAAGGTTTGGACACACTAGGTGTTTTGTACTGAAATAGATAACAGGTTTCACTAGATCTTTGTTTCAAGGTTTTACTTGTGCACCAGATAGATTTGTTCTATAAATAACCATTTTAAATGGAAAAGCTGATTTGTTTATGTCATACCCAGTGCTCAGCATCATGTAGGAAAAAGGAAACACGCCGGAAGGTCAAGTGTGTGGATGAAAACAAGATCCAAGTAAATGAAAGTTCCTGTGATCCTGCCACAAAGCCTCCATCGATCAAAAAATGCAGGATTGCTCCCTGTAAATATGTTGTGATTACAGGAGACTTGTCACAGGTAAATTAATCATGTTGCTAACCAAATTTTCACTTTGATGTTGTATATCAGAGAATATTAATATATATTGTACAGTCTGTGTAAAAAAAATATTTTAGACTTTTTCCGCATGGGACATTCACACCAGTCATGATTTCTTGTTGTGGCTCCAATACCACAATCCTATGTGGTTGTGTTCCACAATCCGTTGCAGCTCTGGGTGGGAGGAGTACCGATGGGTAGGTATTTTCTGATACCTGTGGGTGGGGGCAACAGGGACAATACTTAAGCTCTTCTCCTCCTCCCACTGCCTTTGTGCTGCACTCTGAGCCTGTGGGCGGGGCTGAGTACTGTGAGTGCTGGAGGGCCCCGGCTCTAGACTGTCAGCTTCTCACCATCTTGAAGTGACTCTTCTCTGGAGCAGAGTACAGGGCGTAAAGGAATAGCAGGAACTGTAATGGGGTGAAATGGCATCAGCAGGAAGATAAAGGGAGCTTCTTCTCTTCTATCAGTTTTCTCCCCCTTGTTTGCAGCAGCCCCCATGTTTTAGAGATTTTGCCATGATCTACTAGCCATACCTCACGACCCACCTGAAGATTCTCAGTTAGAGAACAGCTGCTCCTCTTGATCCTAACCACCAAATTCCTTTTCTGTGTACTGAAGAACCTCTCCTGGGGCCTCATCCAAAGCCCCACTGAAGTCAGTGGAAGTCTTTCCATTGAGTTCAGTAGGCTTTACATCGGGCTCCTGGACCATTGGACCTTTCTCACCTGCACTGTGTGGAGGTAACTGCAAAGCCAGGTTCCCACCTTGGGACAGGGGATGGCATGAGCTCCCACCTCCAAAGGCTCCATAAGTCCTGAGGCATAGTTGTTATAGCGCTCCATTTCTGTACTGTGCCAGATCATTACTAAGATCTGCTGAGCCAGCATATGTGGGAATAATGGCTACTACGCCCCATACTCCCACTGAAGAGAGGATCAGAACTCACTAACTCTATATTCTGATGCTGCAAATATCATCGAAAATAATGCTTTTTGTTATTATTTCAGTGTTCAGCCAGCTGTGGGCTTGATTACTGGCAAAGGATCACATACTGTATTGGAATCCATACTATTCGGAATAATCGTGCCTATGGTCTTCGCTCGGTAGCATATCGAGATTGCCCAATAGTGCCTTCCCCACACATTTATAAATGTAATATCAGGGGATGTTTACAAGCAGCTACTTGGAAGGTGGGGAAATGGAGCAAAGTGAGTATAAATGTGCAAGCTAAAACTTTACAGTTGCCTCAAACACAAAAAAGTTTACCAAAATTTATTTGCTGACAGTGTTAATGATTTATTTTCTTCTGAACTTCTGGTTATATGTGTAGTGCTCAGTAGCTTGTGGAGTGGGAATAAAGGAAAGAAGAGTAGAATGCATGACTGAAAATGGTTTATCCAGTGGCTTATGCCTGTCACGTTTAAAACCAGCAGCCAGAAAGATCTGTCATGCAAAAGAATGTAAGTAATTGACAGTGATGATTATGTACTGTACTAAATACTTTCTTGGGATATTTATGTAAAAACTGTAAAATAAATATATTTTCAACACAAGTAGCTGTTCAGATTCAATTATCAGTTCATGAAATATTGATATGGTTCAATCATTCATTTTTAAGGTGAAGCTTTCACCAGCTGCAAAGAAATCCAGATTAAAAAAAGGATTAGAAAGGATGGTGAATATTTACTTAACGTTAAAGGAAGATTGATAAAGGTACTATTAACATTTCTATCACAAGGGGTGGGTTGTGAAATAAAACTTGTATTATGTAATAAGGGTTATATTTTTGGTTGTAGATTTATTGTTCGGGGATGCAGTTTGAGAATCCCAGAGAATATTTAACATTGGTTAAAGGTGAAGCAGACAACTTTTCTGAAGTATATGGATACAGGTATAAAGGGCTTGTTTTTAAGTCAGTGCGGTTCTTACTTTATGAAATGTATTCGGTACTTTGAAACTATAAAGCAGAGTTTTCCTTTGTGGGAGCATATGCATAGAAATATATTTGGGCCCAATTTTCAAAGATGTAGGCATACAAATGTACATCACTAATGTAAATATATTTCCATACTGAATTTGTGTGTACCTGCAGTAACTGACCTTACAAATGACCTTTTGTTATTTCAGTGAAAATAGCACCTGGTTATACCAGTGCTGCAGTTGGCCCAAGTGTATAAATGTCCTACTATTCAATATTTGTTGTAAGGTATTCTGTGCGTAGTATAAAATGATTTGATTATTATTCAGTATGATACTACTTTAGAAAACATATCAAAATAGAAACCAAAATGTGTTATTGCAGGTTACAAAATCCATACGAATGTCCTTTCAATGGAAGCAGAAGGCAAGACTGTGCATGCAGAAATGACTACCTTGCTGCTGGACACACTATTTTTAGCAAAATAAGAATTGATATAATCTCGATGCAAATTAAAAGTAAGTGTTTATATATTATTATAGAACTCTATGTAATATGATCCTTCTGTTGGAATTTTAAAGTGACTACTATAAATGCAAATTTAGGACCTAGTTGCACCATTTCTACGCAAACAAAACTCTTAACTTCTGTGGCACTTCCATGAATGAAACAGAGAACTTCACAGGTTGAAACCTTAAGCTTTCATGGGTGTTTCCTAACTTTAATACACATGCATAATCTGCATGTGTCTGTGTTTCTCAAGAGCAGAACTAAGCCTTTTCCTATAGCAGATTACATGGATTTTGTTTTCCAAATCTAGAGATGTGTTCAAGGGACCTGTCTAGGTTCAAGGTGTATTCAAGGGCCCAAGCTTTATGTAAGTTGATGACGATCATGAACAAAAGGGATGAGAAGGGAAGTAGGACGTTGACTGACTGAAAATCAGTACTTTTTATTAAAACCATTAACTCTAACCCTAAATTTGGAGGTATGGGGGAGAGTGAGTGTGGTGTGTGGTTTATTGTTATTTTTGTTAATATGACTGTGTCAGGTTGTATGCATTCATATGGGGTCAACACTTAAAAGAATGTCCAAATTTACTTGAACTTTAGAATGTAAAACATCTAAGAAACTCAATACAAAAAAAACCAAAAACCAATTGTATTTATCCTCCCATTACAGAACACTTTTTTAAAAATGTTCAGCACAATTCATAAATTTTAAGATCAGATGGGACCATTAGATCATTTAGTTTGTTCTCCTGTATATCACAGGCCGATTTCACCCAGTTACCTTCATATTGAGCCCAATAACTTGTTTGATTAAAGCATATCTTCCAAAAGGGCATGCAGCCTTGATCTGAAGACATCAAGAGATGGAGAACCTACCATTTCCCTTGTTAGTTTGTGCCAATGGTCAATCACCCACACTATTAAAAATGTGCACCTTATCTCCAATTTGAATTTGTCTGGCTTTAACTTCAAGCCATTGGTTCTTGTTATGCCCTAATCTACTAGTTAAAGGGCCCTTCTCGCCCTGAACAAATGTATACACTTTAATATATACAACAACAAAAATAAAACCAAATTTAACATATGCCACAAATGGACAACAAAATTAGATGTTAAAACAAGTCATAAGAGTTCTTATTTTGTTAACATGCAGTTCTGTGAATTAATAAACTCAAGGTGTTAATGCAATCTCTTAATTATTTATGTAGTTTTTTCTTCATTTAGTGGTGAGTGGACAGGGGAATACTGTGCCTCTAAGTGTGTTGCATTTTGTAATCTAGCTGGAATATTTTCATTAATCAAAGATGTTCTCTCTCAATTGCCAGGCCTTAGGCACTTATTTCTAGAAATTATTTGGGGGAAATTCTGTGACCTGGGTTATACATGAGGTCAGACTAGATGATCACAATGATCCCTTCTTGCCTTGGAATCTATGAATCTATGAGACAACATTGTCACTATTACATGGTTTAATGAAACATGCTATTTAAAATGTACATGGAAGCAGTTTACTGAAGTAATACTTTTGCTACTTTCTGCATATTGCTTATCTACTAATAAGTTTTTAAAGCAACAATTCCAGTGCTAAATTATTGTCATATCTGTTTATTAGCTACAGACCTTCTCTTTGCTCAGAATGTATTTGGGAGAGCTGTTCCTTTTGCTACAGCTGGAGATTGCTATAGTGCTGCCAGATGCCCACAGGTATTTATAATTTTTTCATGAAATTAACACTTAAGAAAAAGATCATTTTACTAGAGGTCTTAGTAGGAAGATGCAATAAGCTCTAATGTACACTCAATATTCTGTATAAAAATACAGTACATTAATAAATAATTGCTTCTTGCTCCCTTCTTTTCTATTCCATCATCCCTTACATTTGCTCCCTGAAATTCTTTTCCCCACATCTGTCTCCTTTGCTGTCCCTCATGTTCCTGCTCCATGTATAAGTATCCAATCTGCTATTGATCTCTTGTGTTCCTGCCTCTTGCAGGAGTTGTTCTGGTGTTCTTCTGATGTGAAATACCCCTTACATTTTTTGCACGTCTTTCCAATGTCCTTCTAATCCCTCTTTCCAGCTCTCCTCCCTTGCTAAGGCCCCATCAAATTTCTCATTTCCTCTCCATCCCTTTCCTTCTCCCCTTCTTTTGATCCCTTTTGGGACAGCAGTATCAGCTAACTCCCCTTCTGTCTGTATTTTCTCTTGGTTTCTCTGCTCCTATGATGTATATGGCATGAGACATTCATTCACATAAAGAGTGGAGGAGCTGAAAGGCAGTACTTAAAGATAAGTCAGCCGTTGGCCACTCAGCAGCAAAAGAACACTTCCCACCTTAATGATCTATGACCTGGGACATCACGAAACAGATCGGAATACCTGTGTGGAGAACGAGCAGAGGTCTATTAAATGCAGATACAATAAGGCATCCCAAGCAGCCAAATGTCATCCACTGGCCTAAGACCAGCACCAGAATACAGTAACCAGAAAATTAAACCACAAATAAACAAAAATCCTCACAAGTGCTTCAGAGCACTGGCTACTGAAAAAAATATCGTAGGGCCAAATCCACTACTGACCTAAGTGGGCACAGCTCTATTGAACTGCCTCTCTTTACACCAGTGGTGAACATGACCTTTAATAACTAATGCTAATGGATTCAGCTAATTGGGGCTATATCTCTGCACTGAAGTGTTCACACCTACAGGAGATGCCTTGAAGGAGTGCTGCTGGTCTCTGTCCAGAGCAATTGCACCGCTTCCTTCACACTCAAAGTTTTTCAAATCTGTTCCCAAGCCTGAATATTATACATGACAGGCAACTGCTGTGCCATCAGTATAATTGCACACATGCAACTTTCATTTATTTCTGCAACATGACATCACTGTGGATGAAGTTACTTCGTGAAATACTATGGGTCTATGATTATGGAATAAGCTGCACTACATTTACATTAATTTTCTCCAGATGCAGTATTCCATAAAATTAATACATTCCACTTCTTTGGTACTCAAAGAACCACCTCACCTGTGTAACATATCAGCATGTGCCAGTACACCTAGGGGTATGAGTCCTAAAAAATAAAAAGAGCAACTCGATATGAAAATATACAGAAAATAAGTTATACCAAACTATTCAAGACTGAATTTTCATGACGTTTTCAGCATCTATATGAATCACAAGTGTGACACTTGAATGGTGCATATGCATCAGTAGTACCCTGAAATAAAAATAAACTCTTCATACAGTACCTACAGTCCTTTGTGTGTAGTTTATTTTTGATAAAGCTTGGGTACTATCATAATACAGGTATCTCATGAACACCTTAACGTTTACACCTTTAAACTAGGCTTGGAAGGATTAGATTTCAGTAAAAGTCGGTAAATGTTGATTTCACTGTATACCACAAACTGAGAAAAAAGTATTTCCATTGATGATCATTGAAATTTACAGATAGGCAAAACAAGAAAAATGCTGTTAAAAAACTATTAGAGTCAAAATCCAGTGATTAGATTTTAGAATTAAGCTTGTTAAAAATGGACTAGTGAATCATTAGGAAAACCAGGTATGATTTGTTGATTTAACTTATTCACGTTGTATATTTTTACATGTGATGTTGACAATTTGTGTTTTAATATTTATAAAGCTTTAACTTTTTGAATCTCAACATCTGTCATTAAATAATTGTCTGACCCCCCCTCAGAATTTCACAACTGTGAAAATTTAAATAGATAAAAATTGAAAAAATGCTTAAAGATAAACATTGATATTATCTGTCAAAATTGTAGAAAAAATTAAAATTGAAATTCTGCCAAGTCTAGATGAAACCACCCAACAGTAAGTAGAATATATATTTACCATGTTGGATTTTGGCAAAAGAATAAAACAGTAAAATGGGAAAGAGTCTTTCGTGAAGTACTGTATGACTGGAGCTGATGGAGATTTCGATTGCATAGTACTAATCTCATAGCCTTTGTCACTTTACAAAATTTAAAACAAGCACATTCAATACAGGTTTGATTCAGTTTTCATTAAAGTTAATTGCAAAATTCTCATTGGCTACTAAGGGGAGCAAGTTTTGGCACTGTCTGTATGTACATACACACAGAGAGAGTATTTACTGACATGTTTGTTTAAAACATCAACCACAATATTGCATTAATGTAGTTTATTCAATTTCTGCAACTTGTCTTCTGTGTCACTATTTATTTTCTAAAGTGGAAAAAATTAGTGGAAAAAGGGTAGTATAGTTTCTAGTTCCGAACATGTTGTCTGTTCTAAAGTGTATTTCAAGTCCATCTTTGATATTTATTTTTAAATACAGGTTTGCATATAAAAGGGCTCTGGAATCTATGCAATTCTCTGAAATTGTGTTTCTTGTACAACTTTCTATTTAGCAGTGAATTTAATTTAAATATTTATTTGTATCTGTATTGATTGCTTTTGTTAAGAGGTATATTAAGTATCATGTAAGCATTGAAGAGTGAGCTATCACTTTCAGAATAGGGTGAGGCACTTGATCAGATACTGCACTTGAAAAAGGCTGAGAGCTGTGAGTAGGAGAGAAGGATTTGTCTGTAGTTGCCAGAGTGTGGCAGTCCCTGCCTATGTAGCTCCAAAAAGTTCAGAACAGTTTAAAATATTTATCTTTTGAGAAATTGTTGTTTCGGGTGTTGTAGCTGTCTTGGTCCCAGGATATGAGAGCGACAAGGTGGGTGAGGTAATATCTTTTACTGGACCAACATCTGTTGGTGAAAGACAAGCGTTTGAGCTCCACAAAGTTCTTCTTCAAAGCTTCAGAAGCTTGTTTCTTTCACCCACAGATTTAGTCCAAAAGAAGATATTACCTCACCCTCTTTGTCTATCTTTAAGAAAGCAGGCCTCATTCTGGCAGGTCTCGTATTTTTTAATACACAACTTAAAATAAAGTCATCAGATTTCAATTAGGAATAATAAGCAATCCACTTCAGATAAAATGTGACTCAAACCCAAAACATGAACCAATCCAAAAAGTTTGAGGTTTTCAGAAATTCAGATAATTTTTAAAGTATTTTTGAAATTTGTTGTTGATCTCTCAAAATGTCTGGCTTTTGACCAGAATTGTTATTTGATTATTATGATAACTGATGTTATGTTATATGGTATTGTAATTATGCCAATGATCTAATAATTGGTATTATTTAGCATTATTTCCCATCGCCAGTAAACCAGAAATTACTGCAAGGATCACACAAAAAAACTGTTTGTACCAGAATTCCAGCAATGTCTCTTAATGAAAATGCGTGTTTATGTTTCAAATAAATATCAGAAATTTTGGATGTTTCTCTAATGTAAACTGAACTCCTGATCATTATGTTTTTGTCCATAATTAATTCCTTTGCAAAAACTATCTGGGAACATCACAAAATGTCTGAGTATTTGATGTAACCTAATTTTTTATTATAATAGGAGAGACAAATATTAAAATAATAATTTACTGTCAAGGTATAAGAGATGGTGAGCGAGCTAATACAGTAAAAGGCTTGTGTGTGCCAACAGAGGTTTCTAGGCTTTTTGACTTTAGAAATACAAAGTTCAGTATGGAACATAAGGTTACAATGCAATACTCTAAGTAGTATTTGCTAATGTTAAGTGTCTTAAAGTTTGTACATAAGCTCTGTGCTTTGATTTTTTTTTTCTTGATAGGGGCAGTTCAGCATTAATTTGACAGGCACTGGACTGAGGCTATCCAGTACAGCTCGATGGATTGCTCAGGGCAATTATGCAACTGTTGATATACACAAATCCCAAGTAAGTAGTTTTGCATATATTTTGTCCATTCTCGACTTGACTGAGACACTTTCATCTATACTTCAGAGCTGTAGGAAGTGGTGGTAGTGATTCAGTAGGGGCCACTCTTTGATCTCAGTCATTTCTGAATCAAAATGGTGTTCAAGGCCACTGACTTGTTTGAGGAGATGAGATATAACACTGAGGTCTGACAACTTGTGGGCACTGAAGATCTCATGTCATCTTTCATAAGAGTTAAGAGTGTTTTAATCCTGTTCTCCTACCGACATTCCAACCTAGGTAAGTACCTTCGTCCTATCTAGGTTTCCCCTAGAATTTTAAGATGACACAGTGGCATTATCCAGGTGATTAATCTTTTTTACGATATCAATTGTGCGGAATTCTCCTGGATCTTTTATCTCCTACAGAATTCATGCAGGAAATCGAAAGAGCATTAGGGTATAAATAGTATAAAACACACATTAATTAATGTGGTTAATTAACCACTAGTCCATACATGTTTTTCGTAAATTCATTAAATTTCAGATAGCCACATGGATATATATTATTATTTATATTGCAGTACATTCTAACATTGCACAGTTAGCCTTGCAATCTCTGAAGGTACACAGTGTATATGGGTCAAGAATTTATGAACTTGTCTATTCTGTAGGATAGTGCACGGCCAGAGGGCTGTAAATTGTAGAATGCTCTAAAGGATTGCACTCTAACTGCCCGGCCTAGACCCTGCTTACACAGTCTAATAGGCATAGGCGCTGACTCCGTGGGTGCTCCAGGGCTGGAGCACCCACAGAAAAAAGTTAGCAGGTGCTTAGCACCCACTGGCAGTCAGCTCCTCCTCCTGCCCACCAGCGGCCCTGCAGATCAACTCCTCCCCCTCCCTCCCAGCACCTCCTGCCCATCGGGATCAGCTGTTCTGCAGCATGCAGGAGGTGCTGGGGGGAGGGGGAGGAGTGGGGATGGGGCACGCTCAGGGAAGGGGGTGGGAAGAGGTGGGGTGGGGGTGGAGCGTGGGTGGGGATGGGGCCTGGGGTGGAAGCAGGAAGAGGCAGGGCAGGATGCGGGCTTGAGGCCTGCAGTTGAGCACCCCTGGAATAAGTAGGACGCTGGCACCTGTGCTAATAGGTACCTATTGCCCATTGACATAGTCCTGTCTGAAACAGTGCTAAATTAACGTATGCTAGGAACCTTTAGGAGGGCATTTGTCTACAATTTACAGCCCTCTGGTATATGCTGCTGCACTGTCTGGACAAACCCAGCGTGTTCACTATGGGTTCAAGTTTATTTGATCTTGTCTTCCAGATACAGTAGTCTTCAGTGGGATGTGTCAAAGGTTCTAATGAGTCAACATTTTATTAAACTGTTGTGTGTAACTATGGCATTGGTAGTTTCTCTTGACTGAGTTCTCACTATTTTTGCCTCTCTAATTTCCAGGATGGTACTAAAATATATGGAAGATGTGGAGGGTTCTGTGGGAAATGTATTCCTAACACAAGTATTGGTCTCCAACTTCAAATACAGTAAAAACCCTGAAGTGGTAAGAACATCAAAAGCAGGAAAATCTGTCTTTAAGGTGCAAATTCTAGGTGCTATTATTTTTTTCAGTCTTTCATCTCTGAAATGTTAATTTACTACTAAGAATTCCTTCCCATTTTCTTCAGTGTTCAGGGATGCATATCATTGTTTAATCATTTAGTGATGGGCTAACAGGTGCATAAACCACAATCATAAACCCTCAGGTTTTAATAAAGAGGTATTCATTCAATGTACAGTATATACAAACAAATAAAATAAACTGCACTGATGTTACTGCTGGTAACACCTTAAACTGGACCATAATTGTAATACTGTACCTGCAACGAATCAGTGCACCTCATTGTACAATGTACAGTAAAATGCATATACTGTGCTGATTTTGTTGATCAACTATATTAAAGTGTAGAAAAGAAGGAAACCAATTCATAATTTCAACTACTTTCAGCTTTATGAAACCTGTTGGGAATTATGTTTTGTCAACAATTTACATCAGAATAGTGCATCATCAATATACTTTTTCCTGATACAGTTTCGATAGGTTTTTTTTTTTCATTTCTGTGTTATTAAAAACATTCATTCTCTCTCTCTTTTTGTGGTGCTCAAACAGTAATATTAATTTTGGAAAGTGTGGTTCAAACTCTGTAGTCTCCATGAAAAATGTTAAACATCAAAACACTGTTTTGTTGTGGGTACAAGAAAATAAAGAAACACATCATAGTTTGAAAATCTAGTTTTAAAACCCTACCTCTCACACAACTGTGTATACTGTAAAAGCAGTATATTGTGTATGTTGTACAATTTAGTATGCGGTTGTATAACTATACATATTTACTTAACCTCTGCCCAGATACTCCAGACATTTTATTTGTTGGAAGTGGCTAACAGCATATTAACAAAAGCCCTATCTTGTCTCACTTTCACGCCCAGAATTCCCATTGACCTTAGTGAAAGTTCTGAGTTCAACAAGGGAAGGTAGGGTTAGGCCAAAGTGTGTGTAGTGCACGTTTTTGAGAAGTGCAGTTTAATTTTTCAGAGGGCAATAAATGCAACTGTAATGCGCCCTGTTAAAAGTGCTTCATCCTAGAAAAATTAAACGTATAGGAGGAAATGTTTAAATTTCAGACATGATCTAGCTGTTTGATTTGTTGTTTAGAATTAGTCCAAGTCCAGAAATAAGTACAGAATAAAGATAACCTGTTTCAGGTAAATTCTCAGGTATTCAAAATAAGATTTTCTACGTGCATAAAACGACACATTATGTACTAGATAATTATAGGCATTTTTCAACTCTAAACCAAATATCAGCTAACTATTTATATGCCAGTGAGAACTGGTAGGTCATATGGCAGCTATAGCTTCGTTTTACCCACAAAGTGTTAGCCAAGTTAGGAATACATTTTAATGAAAGGCTATATTGTACCACATACGTTTAAGCAGTTGCTTTTTAGATAACACATGTAGATGACTATTTTGTGATCTCTGTATCAGAAAAGTATTTTTGCACTATGTGCCTTATACTAGTTGTAAACGTGTATAAGAAATATATAACACTATTTTCCTAGAAATGTTTACATTTATAATTAAAATGTTGTAATTTATAAAATATTTATATAATAAATATGCTTGTGTGATTGACACTTGAGTACTTTTGTTTATTTTTTCCACAATGAAGTATAGTATAGTATTTCAAAAATAATGAAGCTGTTGTATACCTTCAGAATAGTTAAAACTCCTAGCATCATTTGAGCAAAATACAACATATAGTTTAATTCTTGAAATAATTGCCACACAATCAGTTGTATTCACTGTAGAGGCAAACAGAAATCAGTGTGTAGTGAGATTCATTTTTAAAATATTTAATTAAAAAACTCCTTTGTATCTAGAACTGTATTCATGTCTCATGGATTTAAGGCCTAATCCTGCAAATCTTGAGCACTTAAAACTCACAGGTGAGTTTGGGGAATGCAAAGAACATAGTATCAGAGCTACAGGAAACTTTAATGTTGGAAAGATTTTACAGTACTTTGTTCTGTAGAAGAAAGAGCTAATATTGTGGTGTTAGGATTATGCTAGGTAAGGACCCAATCCTGCAGCAGGATATTATGCTGTTTTATTAAGGAATCCTCCATGTAGAGGTCTTTGGTTGATTAAGATTAATCACAGGACTAGTCTAGACAGCTTTACAGAGGAAGTGGCTGTTAAGATTATGGACCACTACATTCAATAATGAAACACTGAAAAGATGCAGATATCATCAGCTACTATGTAACTAACTTTTTAAAGCATTTTAGTGAATGCCTTTTTTGGATCATCTTAGTAAGATTTATCCTTTTGTAAAGGATTTGGAATAATAACTGTTGATTGAAATGGCCAATTATAATAATTCAAAAGCTATAAAGGATACAGCTTCCATATACGATTCTCCATTACAAAATCACAAAATGAACGATGCTTGTTCTCATTCCAAAACTGTGCTTTATGATCAAGAAAATCCAGCTCCTCCCAGTTTATTGTCATGCAGAGAAAGTTTGGGCTAGATTCACACAGGGTAGGTGTTACGTTGCTGAGTGTCACAGTGCCTAGCTTTTAGGCATGTAGAAAACCATTGGGATTCACAAAGCCTGAGTTCGGAATGTAGGATTCTTATACAATGAAAGGAGGGAGATGGGCACCTAAGAATGGGCTTCACCACAGCCAAAACGCTGAGCAGGGAACCGCCTAAGCTAGCCACAGGGAGATGCCAAGGAGAGGATGTGTCCTAAGCCCTCTCCCCTCAGGGAGTTTAGTGTCCAGACTGGAGGGAGAAACCTACCTTTGCTTGGGATTCTCAGCTGCGAACCCTCTCCTGGAGTCAGGTGCCTAGAAGCAAGAAGCCAGGTGGGGGGAAAAGAGAGAAAATGACTTTGTAGCCTAATGGGTAGAGCACTTACCTCAGAGGTGGGAGCCCCAGTAGCTATGGCTATTTATTTATTTATCCAACGTAAAACAGCTTCACCAGGAGACAGTGAGGCACCCTCACATCAGAATGTCCCATAGACCGATTGTTAGGGCACTTGCCTTTGAAGTGGCAGCTCTAAGTTCAAATCCCTTCTCATCAGGCAGAGGCAGGACTTGAATAGGGGTCTCCCATGCCCTGGGCATGTACCCTAACCACTGGGCTACAGTTTATACGGGAATTCCTCCTGCTGCCTGTTTTGTGTGGAGTTAGGCAGCCTCTGAGTGTGCCTACTGTATTGGGCCCTGCATGTGAGTTAGGCAGAGGAGTGTCTATCTTCCCCCAGTTTGTGAATCATTCTGGGGCTTAAGACAGCCGGATGGCTAGAGAGAGGCTACAGTGCATATGCTGAGAGGCAGAAACACAGGCGCCAAGGGAACTTTTACTGCCAACATTTAGGCTCCGAGCAAGTTTAGGCACCTACAGGATTAGAAGGCAGCTAATTGAGGGTTCTGTGAATCCCAGTGGTGCCGAAATCTGGAATTTAGGTGCCTGAAGTGGCAATTAGGTGCCAAAGACCTTTTGTGAATCTAGCCCTTAGTGCTTAACATTGGGGAATCATGCTAGTGTATTAATATCACCCATGTAGACATGTTTCCCAGTAATAATGGCAGATTTTGCCTCCTGACCTTCGTGAAGAGGGGACCCTCTACACACAGACCTCACTCTTCCAGTTCAGGCAGGGAGACAGCCAGCTCCCTCAGTGGCAATCTGTCCCCCTCCCCAGGACTCCAAGGAAGTTGTGCCTCAGGACAGGGATCCACAAGACGAGAAGGACTGGGACTGGGTAGGGTGGGAGCAGAAATTAGGCAGTGCCAGTCTGGGAGTGGGCAATAGCCGCTAAAAACAGCCAGATGCTAGAAGGCATATAAAGTAGAATGCGATTTCTAAAATGCTCCTGGTTTCACTAAGCTACAATAAAGTCATATTGTTATTTTGGAAAGGAAATTTAGGTTTTTTAAAGCTGTATGATTTTTTTTTAATTTTTAAAGTGCCCCATTACCTGATACTAGCATTGGCTAGTGCTCCAGAGTTTTTCAATATAGGTATGTTGTCCATCATACTACACTACAATGGTCACCATTAAGTATCAATTTGCCTACAGTTGCCACACCGTGGTATGAGATACTGCAGTTTTCTAATGTACTTAATGATGGGAAATAAAATCAAAGCTATTACATTTACTGTGCAGATTGAAATTTTAATCAAGTAACATCATGATCTCAAGATATTTTCTAATTTATGGGGTAAATTCATCATTGCACCCTAACCCCATCAAAGTGTTAAACTTCCTCAGGCTGGATACAGCTGCACCATTCAGCTTGTACTTTGTAATGTACGGGGTATTCTGTGAGCAGGTCAGAGGGGAAGAGATGTTACTGAAGCACATGATACTATGCTATAGCTGTTGCAGCAGACCATAAATTAGAGAGTTCCTAATTTAGGCGGGGAAAATGGAGGAGAAAAGTGGCTTAAATGTTCTTTTGCCCTTCACGCTCTAACTTTGTGTTCCAGTTCCTGATGCAGGAATAATATATGGAGCTATACCTATCTCGTAGAACTGGATAGGACCCTGAAAGGTCATTGAATCCAGCCCCCTGCCTTCACTAGCAGGACCAAGTACTGATTTTGTGCCAGATCCCTAAGTGGCCTCTTCAAGGACTGAGCTCACAACTCTAGGTTTGGCAGGCCAATGCTCAAATCACTGAGCTATCCCTCCCCCCCCATGGAGGGGGGGATAACAGAAGATGTTCCGTCTCAGTAGAAAGGGGAGTTGACTGGATTTGCAGTTGATGGCCACCCTGAATCTTTGAAAGGTGCTTGGGTGCAGCAAGCCATGCGCCAACCTTAGGATGCATCTCTCACGCCTTTCCTTCCCCACATTCTGGGGGCAGGGCTTTGCACCATGCTCTCTGGCCTGTTATTGGCCAGTTTCTGGGAGGCAGGTAGTTGGTTGGCTCCCATGTCTTTGCCCTTTCAGGAATAAAAAACACCTTCTGGGTGCTGGGCAGTTTTCAGAGTCCATCCTTATATCTTTTACTAAGCAAACTGTGTTTGTTTAGACTTTTAAAATCAAATTCACAACAAAATAGCAGAGTATTAATGTGGTTACAATAGTAACATTGAATAAATATCTCTTTGTCATTAAAAACCTGTGGGCCAAAATCAACCTTTACTTATGCCATCTGGGCTGAATTTATTCCTTTTCCTCTTTCCATTGAAAATACTTTTATAATAAATTCTTCAATGGAGCATGACTTTTGTGCTTCTCTGTCTGCCTGAGTTTCAGCATAAGTGTTAGGGAGCATGTACTTCACTGTTCTGGCATTTTGTGAATTCCCCACTTTAGGATTTTGATTTATTTGGGAGGGAAGGAGGTTTTCATCAATCATTCTGTGCAAACTCACTAGTTTTTAATCTAAAGGGTATTTAAAGGACACATGCAGGTTAATGAATAGCGCTGATGAATTTGGCTACTTGATATTGTTGACATTATTTGCTCCTGTTTGAAGTCTTATGTACTGAAATGAAAACTATGGATCGTTCCTATAGTATTATGTTCTCATTTCCTTTAATTGACATCACACTAAATTTATACCACAATGTGAAGCCGGATCTGTGCTCCATGTGATGAACCTTCTTAAAATGCTGTGTGCAGAGCGCCATCTTGTGGCTGCTACACATGATAAACTACATTATGTCAATTGGAAAGCTAATCAATTTTGGTTTACACTTAGGGCATGTCTACACTGCTATTAAAAACCTGCAGCTGGCCTGTGCCAGCTGACTCAGGCTCGGGCTGTTTAATTGTGATGTAAACGTTCAGTCTGAGACCGGAGCCCAGGTTCTAGGAACCTGCGAGGTGAGAGGGTACCACAGCTCAGAGCTGGAATGTCTACACTGCGATTAACAGCCCCACAGCCCGAGCCCCACGAACCCAAGTCAGCTGGCACAGGCCAGCCGCAGGTGACCAACTGGAGTCTAAACATACCCCTAGTAAGTGAAATATTGGACAATCCAATACCTGTATTTGTCATTTTATTTTATACATTTCTTTTTTGGTGCTAAGGTTAAAATATACAAATTGTCCAAACACTAATAAAAATACAGAATTGTAAAGTTTAGAAAGTATTTTGACAATTTTTCCCCCTAAATCACCAAATAAAATGTAAAATATATATACACTTACACACACACACATATATTATATGAAACACTCGATGATGTCTAGTAAGCACAGAGACTATTTCTGAGGCACTATCCTCTTGCCCCCAAAACAATGCTCCAAAAAGGAGATAGGACGGGATGAGGACTACATGGAGTCACAGCTCTACTGTCCACGTGCAGCCCAGCAGAGCTGACTGGCCACATAAAAAGAGAAGAAATTTGCTCCTCTTAAAGCTGTGTTACTTCCAGCACTCCCCCGGCACAGCTTGTGAAGTCAAGTGGCTTCATGCCCTCAGACAAGGCTATGGCTAAATGCCACATGTGACCCCTAGTGAATAGACATCATTTAAAATGCAAGAATATTGTGTGACTACATGTACTTTGTTCGTACTTTGGCAAGTCTCTCTCAGGTTTAATTATTTAGAATAATTCTTCCTCCTATCCCAGTAAATGGGCTGCCACATTTGTGTAAAAAGCATGACCTTTTTGTAAGAGGGCACCTCATTACAGTATCGGCTATTAAGCCTTTCCTGAGAGAAAGACAGACTTTTTTCATATTGCTTATTAGAGGTTATATCCAACTCCCATTGAAATCAATAGAAAAATCCCATTGACTTCATTGTGAGCTGGATCTGGCCCTAAATGCACAGGTTCAGCAAGCTCTAACGTGCTTTGAGAGTACCTAATACACACCCATTCTAAATGGATTATAAATAAAGAAGATCGATACCAAACCTTCAAAGACAGTCGCAACCCCTTTTCTACAGCCACAACAAAACCAAAAACAATTTGTATGCAGGAGCGTGTGTGTATACACACACATAAACCTAGAAAGGACTGGAGGATTGGGCTCCTTGTATTGAAAATATGGGCCCAGATTCTTTGCTTCATTGGGTTTCCAGGGCAAGTAAAATTAGGGGAAAGAAGATCTTGTGGCTAATGGAAAGTGCTAGGATTCAGGACTACTGGGTTCCAGTCCCAACTCTACTACTGATTTGCTGTGTGACCTTGAGAAAGTCGTCTCACATCCCTATGTCTCAGTTTACCCATTGGGAAAATGGGGACAATAATACTAAACAACCTCCAAGGTAGTGAACCCCCCTCCTTATGCAGCTATGAAATATTGGCTCTGGTGGAAGTATTAGCATTCATTTCTTAGTGTTAGATATGGGGAGGTAGACTGAAACGGAAAAGCCTTGCCTTTTGCACACTCAACAGCAAATGTCACTCAGGTCACTAGTTAGAATCTGGCAGGTAGGTTGTCTGGGGACTGCTCTAACCAGCACCATTTGGCAACAGTCCTCAAGGACTGTATGCCAGGTGGGGATAGCTGTGGTTTAGAGCCCTTCTTCCCCACACACCCCCATACTGCAGCCATATGTGACAGGTAGCACAGGAGCTGAGTTCACTGGATATGTGTAAGCTGAGAGCATCTCAGCTTGGGTGAATTCACATCTGTCCAGATCTGTCTGCTCTCCAGCCACTTCATGCCACCAAAGCAGTGCAAAAATATCACAATGCACCTGAGAATCTGATCCAAGCTACTGTAGTGTAACAGGTCACGTTTGACTCAACACCGCAGCCCCTCCTGCTGGCCATCCTGGGGATTAGCTCGGGGTTGCCAGTGCGCCCTCCTCAAGTGGTATCTCACCCATCGTCTCTTTTGCCTCCAGAGTGTCCTCTTCTGGACACAGCCCTCTGGCTGTGCCCCACTCAGTTCTCTCCCCCTTCTGGGGGACACGACAGGCCTTAGTCCAGCCACTCGCCTCAGTGGCAAACTGCAGTCCATGCACTGGCCACTCCACTCAGTGGCAAGTGGGGGGGGGCAAAGAGAGGGGAGGACCTGGGCCCACCCGCTACTCTGGGTCCCGGCCCAGGGACCCTATAGCCGGCAGTCATGTACTGCCCCTCTTCCTACTCTACTGTTTGTTTCCCTGGGCCACTTCCCCATTGCCCTAGCACCTTTTCCGCCCTTGTATCAGGTCCTCAGTCTGGCAGCCATCAGGCTGGAGCTCCCTCTTGTTCCCTTGACCAGCACTGCTCTGTCCAGGGTGCTGTCTCTCTCAACCCTCCTACAGGTCAACCAGTCAGCCTCCAAGGAAAGATTGCCCCTGTTCTGCTCAGCAGCCCTTCTTATATGGGCCAGCCTGGCCCTGATTGGCTGCTCCACTAAGCCTTCTCCCTATTGGCTGGCTCAATACGCCCTCCTCTAATTGGCTGGGTTCTGAGCAGCCTCCCCAAGGCTGCTTTAACCCTTCTTCCACCTCTGTGGGGTAGCTGCCCCACCACATGTAGGTAAAGGACACAATAAGCCAAATCTAAGGTTCTGCAGAGGATACCTTTATTATGTTAATGTGTGGGCGGGAGTATGCACACATATGTGTTAATTTTTTTATGTGGCTTTATCTAACTTAAAGGCTATAATATCCAAGATGAGCTTTTAAAGACAGTGGAGGGTTTTTTTCACTCCATAGATCCTGAATGTTTTTAGCCTAGCTTCTCAATTTTATTTACTGGGTTGATCAAAAAACTCTTTAAACGTTAGAACTTCTGTAAATAAAGTATAGAGTTATTATTATTTATTATTCGTATTACGGCAGTGCCTGGGAGCCCCAGTCATAGGCCAGGACCTCATTTGGCAAGGTGCTATACAAACACAGAATAAAAGGATGGTCTCAGGCCCAAGAAGTTTACAATCTAAGCAAAGAGTATTTTTCATTTATTCATTTCTAGATTTTAAAGCCAGAAGGGACCATTGTGATCATCTAGTCTGACCTCCTGTATAACACAGGCCAAACTACTTCCTAGAGAATATACACCTCTACCCCAATATAACGCGATCCAATATAACATGAATTCAGATATAATGCAGTAAAGCAGCGCTCCGGGGGGGGAGGGGGGCTGCGCACTCCGGTTGATCAAAGCAAGTTCGATATAATGCGGTTTCACCTATAACACGGTAAGATTTTTTGGCTCCCGAGGACAGCGTTATATCGGGGTAGAGGTGTATTTTAGAAAAACATCCTATCTTGTTTTTAAAATTGTCAGTGAGGACTCTTGATAAATTGTTCCAGTTAATTACTCACACTGTTATCAATGTACACCTTATATCCAGTCTGAATTAGTCTAGCTTCAACTTCCAGCCTCCGGATCCTGTTATACCTTTCTCTGCTAGATTGAAAAGCCAATTATTAAATATTTGTTCCCATGTTGGTACTTATAGCGTTACTATCCTACAAGCACCTTCTGTATCTCATGTCTTTTAAAAAAAATCCAAATGTCCTTTAGAGTCTTATTTAAAGGTTCTCCATGGAAATAAGACTGTCTCCCTAAAGTGTCCAGTTAACAAAACAAAACACACACACACACACACACAGAACCTGAAAGATTCTCAAATATTTTAAAATTTTAATTCTTAAGTTAAAAACCATCAGAGAACATTAAAAAAAAAGTAATAGCAGAAAAATAAAGATCACTTGGGTTGAGAAATCCTAACTCATAAATGGGATTGTTTCAAACAGGACTGTGTGTGGAAATGTGTATGCCATAAACAACGTCACAGTAGAGGTGTTGCTGTAATTTACTTTTGGAGTATTCCCAAGGCTTCTCTACGTTTTGTTTGACCTTTATAAATAAATGACACCACTTTCCACTTGCATTCCAGCAAAGGATACCAAAGCATTTTTTTAAAAATTAACTCTCACAACATAGTAGTTTACTTATTCCCATTTTATAGACAAGGAAATTGAGCCATGAGAAGTTGAAAGCCAGATTCTGATACCCTTACTCAGGTTGTGCAGTACTTTACTGACTTGGCTCATATAAAAATACTACTCATTGTGAGTAAGGGTGGCAGAATCTGGCCCTAAATGACTTGTTCTAGATCACACAGTTGCAAACCTGGGAAAAGGTCAGGTTTCCTGACTGCCTGTCCCATAACCTCACTTGTAGGCTGGCTTTGCTCTTTTCTGGTATGTCTCCACATTTTCTTGAGCCTTTGTGATTCTCAAGATGGACCTCACTGTGCATGTGAATTAAATAAGCAAGAACTCATTTTTTTCCCATGTCTTAATTAGTCAGGCTCTCTTACTGGTGTGCTTTGGACACAAGCCAACCTGATCATAGAAAAAGTAGGATACTGCTGTTAAAAAGAGCTATTTCCTGGAAATATTAGCTTCAGTTCAGACAGACAAGCGACAGTGATAATGGCAGTCAGGAGGGGGGAAAGCACCACCTTCTGCATTTCATTCAACAGAAGCGTTATCTGATGTGGGTGAAATATTTGACATTGAATCATCTCATATAAATAAGGTGGCTTTCTTTTGCACAATGAGATTTATTCTACATGTCCGTGACTTGAGAGGTTCTTATTGGTTTTGTTTATTCTGGCTGTGGAGAAAGGCGCCTGTGCTCTGTTTCTGATACATTTTGCCTTGTGTTCAGTTATGACAGATATGCCTTTGAATCTGGTTTATAAAAATATTGTAGGACCAAAGCAAAGCATTCTGGCCATATTTATATCTGTATTCTGTCCTTAAACATGAACAGCTGTGCATACATCAAGCTGTCTCATATTTGATTCTACACAGCAGTCCAGAACCTTTTTCTTTGTAATACACAAATAGTTCCTTTTTTGTGGCTCATCACTGTTCCCACAATATGAGTTTTTTAGCCCATATGTATTTTTTCAAAGCTTATTTGTACAATTAAAAAAAATACCAAAGGAAAGTTCAAGCTGTAAGGGGGATAACTCTGTAAAGGTTACTAAGGGGGGTATTACAGAGCGGGTGAAATAAAATAAGTTATTTATTTCATGCAACCCATTTATTTCATGCAAACCATTGTTGTTTTATTCTGGGGAAAAAATCCTGAATTTATGAATACTGAAAGGCTCTTTTTGAAAGGGTCTAATTTTACAGTCTGATTTACACAAGGAAGGGACAGTCAAAGAAAGGCTGTGAATTTTCCAATGCAAAAAACTACAGTGATTCCTGATAGTAGTGTCTATTGATGCCTGGTGGGACGAAACCATATTTGCATTTGAGTCATCTCTTGCATAGTTCATTGAATATGATAATCTCATTCAGGGCCATTTTATCATCCTGAATTGTTTGATGTGCCTCTAAAACTAGAAATCATTAAAACTAACTGTCTGGTACACAAATTGGAATTTATGCCCATAAAATCCAAGGCAGAACGTTTTTATTGTTTTCTTTTGTTTTGTTTTTAAATGCCTTGCAGAAAAGATTCTCTGTAAGGTCTATTTAACACTTCATGAAAAGAAAACAGAAGCCCCAGTTGTTCTTTTGAACATCTAGGAAGGCCTCCATCTTATTTGAACATGAAAAGCTGCTATTGATATTGCCTTTAACCAATGTTTGATAGCATTTAGCCTTTTTCCTTCTATCATCTTCTTCTTCTGTCTTAAATTTATTATTCTTTTTGCAATAACAATTTGCATTAACTCCAACTGCCCCTCAATTTAATTCCTGCTTGTAACATGTGAGATAAAGAAGAAAATTAGAGCAATTTTCAGTTTCCTCCTCAAAGTAGTAATATGAGGCGTTCAGCCTTATACTGCAGGTAACTTTGAGAGGAAGGTGGTACATAAGAACATAAGGATGGCCATACTGGGTGAGACCAATGGTCCATGTAGCCCAGTATCCTGTCTTCCGACAGTGGCCAATGCCAGGTGCCCCAGAGGGAATGAGCAGAACAGTTAATCATCAAGTGATCCATCCCTTGTTGCCCATTCCCAGCTTCTGGCAAACAGAGGCTAGGAACACCATCCCTGCCCATCCTGGCTAATAGCCATTGATGGATCTATCCTCCATGAATTTATCTAGTTCTTTTTTGAACCCTGTTATAGTCTTGGCCTTCATAACATCCTCTGGCAATGAGTTCCACAGGTTCACTGTGCATTGTGTGTGAAGAAATACCTATGCCTATTAATTTCATTTGGTGACCCCTAGTTCTTGTGTTATGAGGAGTAAATAACACTTCCTTATTTATTTTCTCCACACCAATCATGATGTTATAGATCTCTATCATATTCCCCTTCAGTCGTCTCTCTTCCAAGCTGTTGGAATGTTGTTAGGAGAACAGGATTAAAACACTCTTAACTCTTATGAAAGATGACATGAGATCTTCAGTGACCACAAGTTGTCTTATTGATCTTGCCTCTTATGATTATACCCCTAATCATTTTTGTTGCCCTTTTCTGTACCTTTTCCAATTCCAATATATCTTTTTTGAGATGGGGCGACCAGATCTGCATGCAATATTCAAGATGTGGGCATACCATGGATTTATATAGAAGCAATATGATATTATCTGTCTTATTATCTATCCCTTTCTTGATGATTCCCAACATTCTGTAAGCTTTTTTGACTGATGCTGTACATTGAGTGGATGTTTTCAGAGAACTATCCACAATGACTCCAAGGTCTCTTTCTTGAGTGGTAACAGCTAATTTAGACCCCATCATTTTATATGTGTAGTTGGGATTATGTTTTTCAATGTGCATTACTTTGCATTTATCAACATTGAATTTCATCTGCCATTTTATTGCCCAGTCACCCAGTTCAGTGAGATCCCTTTGTAACTCTTTGCAGTCTGCTTTGGACTTAATTCTATTGAGTAATTTTGTAGCATCTGCAAATTTTGCCACCTCACTATTTACCCCTTTTTCCAGATCCTTTATGAATATGTTCAATAGTACTGGTCCCAGTACAGATCCCTGGGGGACACCTCTCTCCATTCTGAAAAATGACCATTTATTCCTACCCTTTGTTTCCTATCTTTTAAAGGGGGTAAAAAAGAGTGACTAAAAAACCTGACTGCTTTTCACTAACTTTCCATCCTTCATGTCAGGATTAGAAATGCACAGGCACTTCTTGTTCTAGGGTCAGTTGTGTGTTTGGGATTGTATTTGTGAATAAATGCTCCGAGAGATTATTTGGAGAAGGATCTATGAGAATGTAGTGAGGCAGATATAAAATTAAAGCGGGGAAAAGCTCTTCTGTGGCCCTATGAAACACCACTCCCTTCACCAATGCATTTGTCTGGCCAGTTGTTGCCAGTGTTGCTATACATAAAATTCATGCTTCAGAATATTTCCAGCATGGAAAAGAAACCATAGCTGTCATTCTTAATCTTAATATGCTTAATATTAACTCAGGCACCTCTCTAAGCAGAGGCAAAAAGAGGACTTTAACCTCGGTGAGGGAAAGACATTTCCAGCCTGCCCACCTAACCTGACATGCACCAGTGAAACAGAAAACTAGCTTTAGTATTAGTGCAGTGTTATTATTGCCATAATAAAACAATAGTGTACAAATTACTCCCATCCAAGTATCTTGCACTTGGAATGAAATTGTCATCCAGAGGAGCGTGTGAGCATTGCAGGCTGTCTTGCATTGCAAGCCATGATAATCCGTTCAAAAGAGACTTATGCTTTGCCAAATGAAGGAAGATTTTTCTCATTGAAATAATTTTTCTTTTTTGAAGACGGCAGATCCCTCAAACCCTTTAAGTTTTTCTTCTTAAATACACGACAGTAATGACCTAAAGCATTTTAACTTTCTGGCACCAGACATGTACACACAATACCCACTGAAGTCAATGGCATTTTCATGTGCCTATTTAAGGGAAGAATTTGGCACAATACTGTAAGATGTAAGGCCAAATTTGCAGCTGGTGGAAACTTTAGTACAACTTTAATAGAGCTGTGCCCATTTACACTAGATCTGAGCATGGCCAATAGTGATTTGAACCACTACTGTCTAACGCAATAGAAGGCTTTTAGGCCCTGATCCCACAGTTGGCTCCACACAGGTGGACCCAGATGCCTGCATGGAAACTTGATGCAGTTAATGAAGCTTCATGTAGGTGCAGATCCAATTTCATGATCAAGGCCTAAGGTTGTACATTGTTTGTATAAGGCAATGTGTCTTCCTCTGTTGTTTTATGCAGAACAGAGCACACTGCTGAGGCTCAATGGATAAATAAATAATACTAATTCAGGGTTTTTTTAAAAAGGCTGAGCTTTTTGCTCATTGCCTGAGATTTCTGAGATGCCTGTAGCCCCTCCCACAAGGTGTGGCTTAAGCCTCCTCCTTGGTGCTTGCTAGTTGGAGTGGCTTCTTTCCCTCCTTGCATAAGTTAGGTCCTAGGCACAGTTGCCAACTTTCATGCGGTAAATAAGCACCCTGACTTTCACAATAAGCTAAAAATCAAGCTAATCTCATTTCAAAACAAGGCCAAAACAAGCCAATCCCTAAAAACCTCAACACTCTATGTGACCAGATCCCCCCGGCGTGCAATCTGGGACTGTGTAGGCCGGCGGTGCACCCCTAACTCTCTCCCCCCCATGCCCCTGCTTGCTGGGAGCTGATAAAAAAAAAAGAAGAAGAAGCAACAAGCTATAACAAGCAACAAGCCAAAAACTAGCCAACAAGCAACTCACAAGCCAATTAAGCCAAAAACAAGCCCAATTATTTCTGCATTTTTTCTGCGGATTTGGCATGTCTGGTCCTGGGATCTCTGTTGTGATGCCTGGTGCCTTCACCTAAAGTGACTCCTCATTGTGCATGGGACGCAAGGGTGCTGTCCCCTGGCAAAAAATAACTCCCTACTAATCTTAACAAGGAGTATAAACCAGTGCACAAGAAATAGAATACATTAATACAAGCCCCAACAAATGAAATGCCACATTCCAAAATAACACTATTACAAAGGGACAGTTGCTCTAGAGAATAAAAGGGTTAGGGTTAATTAAAAAATGCTAAAACATTAATAATACAACAAACTCCCCATCTCCCAACATTAACAATTGTGCTCTAGTGCTCTCCCTGTGACGGGGCACTCACTGAAATTATCAAGTTCGCTATCTCTCAAGAAACAGTGCACCAGGTTGTTTGGTTCAACTAAGAATTCACACTTTGTTTAACAGCAAAGCTCTGAAATCTACTTATGATAAAACAAAGAAGTCTGTCAGTGTACTGAGTAAAGATAGTGGAAACAATTGGTTATAAATAAAACAAAGTTATAACATGCTTTTAAGAGACTAAACCTAATTTTAGCAGGCTACATGCCTTTGTCTCAAACAGTTTCTCACCCTCAGAGTCCTGTTCAGAACTTTCTGATATTTGGTCAAATCAGGCTCCAGATTTTTCATGAATCACTTCCTTCCACCAAGAGTATTCCTCAGTGAAATGGCTAACAAGAGTGTCTGTCAAGGCTGCTTCCCCACTTTGAACTTTAGGGTACAAATGTGGGGGCCTGCATGAAAACTTCTAAGCTTAACTACCAGCTTAGATCTGGTCCGCTGCCACCATCTCAAAGCTAATTCCCTTCCCTGGGTAGCCTTGAGAGACCTTCACCAATTCCCTGGTGAATACGGATCCAAACCCCTTGGATCTTAAAACAAGGAGAAATTAACCATCTCCCCTCCTTCCTCCCACCAACTCCTGGTGAATACAGTTCCAACCCCCTTGGATCTTAAAACAAGGAGAAATTAACCATCCCCCCTCCTTCCTCCCACCAACTCCTGGTGAATACAGATCCAACCCCCTTGGATATAAAAACAAGGAAAAAATCAATCAGGTTCTTAAAAAGAAGGCTTTTAATTAAAGAAAAAGGTAAAAATCATCTCTGTAAAATCAGGATGGAAAATAACTTTACAGGGTAATCAAACTTAAAGAGCTCAGAGGACCCCCCTCTAGCCTCAGGTTCAAAGTACAGCAAACAGAGATAAACACTCTAGTAAAAGGTACATTTACAAGTTGAGAAAACAAAGTAAAACTAACACGCCTTGCCTGGCTGTTTACTTACGAGTTTGAAATATGAGAGACTTGTTCAGAAAGATGTGGAGAACCTGGATTGATGTCTGGTCCCCCTCAGTCCCAAGAGCGAACAACCCCCAAAACAAAGAGCACAAACACAAGCCTTTCCCCCCCCCAAGATTTGAAAGTATCTTGTCCCCTTATTGGTCCTTTGGGTCAGGTGTCAGCCAGGTTACCTGAGCTTCTTAACCCTTTACAGGTAAAAGGATTTTGGAGTCTCTGGCCAGGAGGGATTTTATAGTACTGTACACAGGAGAGCTGTTACCCTTCCCTTTATAGTTATGACAGTGTCTTTTTGCTTCGCCTTATATTTCCCCAGAACGCAGTGTCTTTGTTTTCTGCGGTTCAGACTCCAGTGTTTGCCCATGCTGATGTCAACCTGGCATTTCCTGTTGACTTAATGCAAATGCACTCCCATTGTATTTGGCTTATCCTGCTTAATTTACATCTGTGATCTAGGCAGACAGGTAAATCAACATTTCTTTGTCTAGGAAAAATCTTGTTTAATCAACCCTTCTTGTTTATATGGTTTAAACATATTTTTAATAAATACACCTCTACCCCGATATAACGCGACCCGATATAACACAAATTCGAATAAAGAACAGGAGTACTTGTGGCACCTTAGAGACTAACAAATTTATTAGAGCATAAGCTTTCGTGGGCTACAACCCACCCCACGAAAGCTTATGCTCTAATAAATGTGTTAGTCTCTAAGGTGCCACAAGTACTCCTGTTCTTTTTGCGGATACAGACTAACACGGCTGCTACTCTGAAACAAATTCGAATATAACAGTAAAGCAGTGCTCCGGTGGGGGGGCAGTGTTAGGTGTAGTGAGTTTGTCAGGCCTGACAAGAGTTGCTGACACAGAGTAGTGACCCACCAATGGGCTGCTGTGTCACAGGGCTTACACAGGAAAATTTAGAAGACCAAATTCTACCTAGATCTCTGAGTGCAACTCACATTGAAGTGTAAATTCCATGTGAATTTCTGATGACAGACTACTCTGTCTCTGAGAAACAAGCGACCGTAGCATCCAGCATACCATGCTGCTCATTGTTTAATCAAATCAAAGAACAGCTGCCTTTATTTTCATACCTAGAACAGTTAAGGATGTAAGAGAAGCAGCATATTTGTGACTAATGGGCACCTTTGTGTATCCCTTTTTATACCCAGAATGAGCGACTCTCACTTGGGAAGCAGTGACTCTGAAAAAGCCTTAAGGTCCATGTGGGATAATCAGCTGAACACGCACTCCAGTTCAACCCTGTAGCTAAAAGGGCTAATGCCATCCTTGGATGTATAAATGGGAATATGAAGTAGGAGTAGAGAGGTTATACTCTCTGTATTAGGCCCTGGTGCAACTGCTACTGGAATACTGTGTCCAGTTCTACTGTCCACAGTTGAAGAAGGATGCGGAAAAATTGTTCAGAGGAGAGCCACGATAAAGATTAAAGGCTTGGAATACATGCCTTATCATGAGAGAGTTCAGGAGCTCAATCTATTTAGCTTACCAAAAAGAAGGTTAAGAGGTACTTGAGCACAATCTAGAAGTACCTACATGGGAAACATAAATTTGGTAATAGCGGGATCTTCAATCTAGCAAACAAATGTAATACAAGACCCAATGGCTGGAAGTTGAATGTACACAAATTTAGACTGTAAATAAGGTGCACATTTTTAAGAGTGAGCATAATTAACCATTGGAACAACTTACCAAGGGTTGTGGTGGATTCTCCATCCCTGGAAATTTTTAAATCAAGATTGGATGTTTTTCTAAAAGCTATTCTCTCGCTCAAACAGGAATTAATTTCGGAAAGCCCAATAGCCTATGTCAGCGGTTCTCAAACTGTGGGTCGGGACCCCAAAGTGGGTCACGACCCCATTTTAATGGGGTTGCCAGGGCTGGCTTAGACTTGCTGGAGCCCAGGGCTGAAGCCAAAGCCCCACCACCTGGGGCCAAAGCCCAAGGGCTGGGTGGCAGGGCTCAGGTTACAGCCCCCCCTGCCTAGAGCTAAAGCCCTTGGGCTTCAGCTTTGGCCCCCTGGGGCGATGGGAGCTTGGGCAGGCTCAGGCTTCTGTCCCTCCTCCTGGGTTGTGTATTAATTTTTGTTGTCAGAAGGGGGTCATGGTGCAATGAAGTTTGAGAACTCCTGGCCTATGTTATGCATGAGGTCAGACTAGATTTGGATTATTATTATTTATCGTTTGTATTATTGTAGTGCCTATAAGTCTGTCATGGATTAGGACCCCATTGTGGTAGGTGCTGTACAAACACAGAACAAAATGACAGATGATCACAATGATCCCTTCTGGCTTTATAATCTATGAATCTATATGTGTACTTACTCACCATGGTACGTCATTCCAGGTCTCAGTCACAATATTCCCAGAATAATGATTCGTGCCAGAAGGAGCTGTCCAGGTTATCTGACTGCAGGTCTTTGACATTAATTAGAAACAGTCTTTCCTAATTAGCGCCAAACTTACTGCAAAAATTCATGACAATTATTACAATAATTACATACAATAATGGAAAATTTGCAAGACTCACTTAAACTGGGCAACACGCATGTATAAAATATTTTGCTAAACTAATCGCATTTCATGAAGCAATTCAGTTTTGCTATAGTGAAATTGTGCCAAGCAAACAGCAGCCGTTTGGTCCTTTTGAAACCCAGAAGGAGCTGTCTGCCTTCAAGCCTGCTCAGAAACAATAAGGTAAAGGAAACATGAGAGGCCTTTTAAAACCTCAGATTATTTATGATTAATGATTTGTGTATCTGCTTTGGGATCCCATTATTATTAGCATTACAGTAACACCTAGCTTAGTGGTCCCAAACTGGGGGCGTGCCCCCTAGGGGGACATGGAGGAGCATTCGGGGGGGCCTGCAGCAGGGCCTGGGCCAGCCCCCACAGGGGGTGGGGAGGAAGCATCATGCTTCCAGCCTCACTCTGCCCACAGACCAGGTCCTCCCCCAGCCTCGCTCCTCCCCCACCCCATTTAGCTCCCAGTCCTGCTCTGTCTCCAGTACTGGACCAGCTCCCATGGGGTATGGGGACGAAGCACCATGCTTGCAACCCCAATCTGCCCCCAGACCAGCTCTGCCCCCAACCCATCCAGCCCCCACTCCTGCACCACCTTCAGGTCCAGCTCCACCTCCAGACCAGATCCACCCCCAGTCCCACTCCACCCCCATGCCCACTCCTCCCTCAGCCCCAGCTCCACTCTGCCCACGACTCCACCTCCAACCCAGATCTGCCTTAATTCCCTCTCTGCCCTCAGACCAGCTCCACCTCTAGCCTCGGTGCCTCCCCCAATCTCTGCTTCAGCCCAAGCTCCGCTGCTGAGGAAGTCTTGGCTGTGCAGTAATGGAGGGGGGAGGGGCACAGATAGATTCTGTTAATGGTAAGTGGGGGGGAGTGACTGGAAAAGTTTGTGCACCACTGACATAGATGTTCCAGTGGCACTCAGGGCTCCATTGTGCTAAACACTGTGCAAACACTTAGCTGGAGACAGTTTTTGTTCAGAAAACAGTCAAGATAGACAAAGGGTGGGAGTGGAAACAGGGATCCAGCAAGCTGGTGACTTTCCCAAGTTTCCACAGCAGGTCAATGGCTGAGCTGGGAATAGAATCTGTGTCTCTTTGACTCCCAGTCCAGTGCCCTATCTACTGGCTCGTGCTGCCTCCCTTTGGGACGAAAGGCAATTTATAAAAGTAAGATATGGCTAACAGTGAAAACCGGGAATCGTAAGTAGACCCCATCACGCTGTCTGGAGTGGCTCATGAACATGAATGCCAACCGCAGGGCACAAACCCCAAACTGGTTGTGAGTTCTATACTTAGATTTCACTAATTAAGTATCAAGAGTGAACTCCTCTATAACAGCCTTAACATAGAGTCACAAAGAGCCCCTAGGGGTATTCCGCTCTATCCTGCCATCTGGGCAACCTGCCTTTGTGATAGATGGCCCCTTACGCTAAACATCACAACAATATTCAGATTATGCCCAGTCCCAAGGGACCAGTCACTTACTCCAGGTCAATTGTATCTCAGATCTCACATCAAAGACAATGCCTGTAGCCAACCTATAATAAACGAACTAAAGAGTTATTACCTAGGAAAAAGAAATGAGAGTTATTTACAGCATTAAAGCAGGTAAACACACTCACACAAGTTACAGACTGAGGTTCCAAAAGGTAATAGAAGCTGCTGTAATGTGCAAGGTATATAAATCCTCTAAGGCTAACCCAGGCCAAACAGCGGGTGATCCCTTGCTCATGCTTACAAATCATCGCTCCTCAGAGTTCAAGCAGCATAGACACACTGGTCCTTCTTCTTATTCCCTGTCCCCAGAGTTCATGCTGATGGGACGAGTCCACCTGCACGTCTCCTCTTCATAGGTGTCGGGGGAGCAATCAACAAAGTCTTTTGTCCTATGATGTTCCACTATGGCTTGTCTGGTGTCTATGGGCCTTCTTTTGTTGGAAAGGAGCTGACACCTCTTGTGGAAATCTAGTCTTTCACACTCGGTAATGCTTCTCTCCTGACTGTGGGGGTTCACAGTTTCCGAGCAAACACTTGACTATTACCTTATAATATGAATTAATGCATGCAGCGACTTACAAGCATTTCATAAAGTCTAAATGCTAAACACATTTTTTACAAATCTAATGCCTATTTTAACAATACTAGCACACAGGTGAGTCAGACTGGTTACTAGCTATGCATTTGTCACTATTCAGTGAGGCGTAGGGGCCTTGGCATAAGCTTGCACTTGATCTGCCAACGTGACAATTGCCCAATCTATTTAGTGAAATATGGCCTAATCAATCCTAACCAAGACTATATAGGCCCAAACACTTAGCCTGCTTATGTGGGTGCATTAAGGCCAAAACCAGCAGATACGTAAGCCGGTGGCCCAAGCTATAGAGAATTTAAGCAGTGAGTCTCCACACCCATTCAGGCTCTATGAAGGAGAGCTTTGTGTCAAGTCTTCCAGTGCACCAGATGGCTACAGCGGTGCACATATCATACCCCACAGCTCCACATGGCCCAGTTCTGGCATGGAGAGCAGTACGTACTGAATAGTCGCCCACTCCCAGAATTCCACTGGAAACCTCACAGTGCCAGACTAATTAACCTGGCATGGCTCGTATGCAATGCTCATGGGTGCCAGTACAAAACCCCGACACAGACAGTCAGTTAGATGGCCAAGAAACCAGATGAGGCCCAGCTGTGCAGATGCCCTCGCCCTTCCTTTCATTTTGGAGCTTGAAATTCTACTCCTTCTGGTCCTCTTTTTGTACAGTCTGTGCTCATGTTCTCAGGCATGGGATGACTGTAAATAACTACAGCTCTCTGCCATCTAAAGCCTTAAAAACAATAGTAAACACTATAAAGAGGTGATTTAGTGAGAAGAAACCTGACTAATAGTGTACTCTATTTCATTTAAAGCAGTTGTGCTGCTTCATCACATAACTCCCTCTTCATTGTATCATCTGTAAAGACATCTGTATGTTAAAATCCGTGTCACTAATGCTCAGTAGGTGCATTTCAAACAATTAGGGTGTGAGTTTGAAATACATCTTCAATTTCTGAGATGTTGCAGTAGAGTTAGTAATTCTGGCGGATTTTAAGGCAGAGGAAATTTGTGGTTTTGAATAATATCAAGTGGCGCCAGCTCCTCTCTACATTGATTCCATGGGAAATTTTATTAACAGAGTTGGGAAATAAAATCTGACTCCAAATTTTTCTGTCATAGCACTTTGAGATATGAATCCTTTGGCTGAAGCATGAGGCCTTTCTGCTAAGCATTCATAAGCAGAGCTGACACAAAGAGATTATAGTAAGGAATCCATGCAGACTTGGCACGTTTGTTAAAAGCACACAGAAGGGGCTGTTTGTCCATTACAAATCTGTTTTACTGTGCAGTGCACCATACAGTGCTTCTGAAAAGAAAACACTTAATATTTGGGGGGCACGGGTTCTTTTCAGTAGACAACTGTGATCACTGCATCCGCAACAGCAAAGTTGGCAGACCAGCAAGAGAAGTCAGCAGCACCATGTTAATTAGTCTCCATTTGGACATGGGCATAGGAGGAGAATAATTGTACAGAAGTAAGACCTTGAAACTAGAGAGGCATTGACCTGAGTGTTTACTGATACAGTCCCCTTAATTCTTTGCAGCTCCAAGAATAACTAACACTGCATCAGTGCAGAAATATGGCATGAAGCTCCCCAAGTTACTGAGTATTTAGGAACACCTTGTTCACATTTACCCAGCAAAAGTTTGAAATCAGAAACCAACTGCTTGAACTGGTATAGCCAGGGAGTGAATTTCTCAAGGATCTTCAGAGCTAGGGCCAGTTTTCTAAACTTGGTGTAATAAATAAGGCTGTAGGGCAGCTTTGAAATCAAAGGGTTTGAATAGGGAAATTAGCTGAAAAGATGCAAGTGTTATGTTAAATGTTTTCCTTTTTAGTGCCAAATTTTGTAAGAGCCTGTATAAAATTTGGGAAATGAGAGAATATCTGATACACAGTTTGGAAAGGTCCCTCAGCAGCACAGTGGAAATAAAACCATTCTAAAATATTGCCTTTTAGTTCCAGCACTCAAATATTTGCTCACCTTGTGGGGTCACAAACAGCACCATTGGTGGTAACATTTGAAACAATTCCTCCCTCAACAGCTGCTTTTTTCAAAAACAGATTGGGACCATACCCTGAATTCTAGAAGTATTGCAGCTGTAACTCTAATGTCCCACACAAGGATGACAAAATTATTCTAGGAACACTTTCATTTCCACTAGCGACAGACTCAGAGACTCCAAACAATCTTCTAAATTCTGCTGACATGACATATTTTGAGTCTATTTTTAGTAGTTTAATAACTATTGTAGGTTCAAAGGGAAAGTCTATGAAATAGTGGTCAGTCCAGTTTTAATGCCTGGTGCTGAGTGTCAGGCAATGAAGAAGAAACATAAGCAAATGATCTCTTCCAGAGAAATGCAAATGTTGAGATGGATGAGGGGTGTAAGCAAGAAGGACCATGTGAGAAATGTGTAGGTTAGAGCCATACTCAAAGTAACACCCATAAACAAAAAAATAAGGGAGTGCAGGCTCATGGTTTGGTCATGTAAAGCAGAGCCCTGACAGTTATGTGTGTAGGAGTGTCCAACAGCTCAAGACTGAAGGAAAAAAACTGAAAGGCCAACCCAAGAAGAAATGGTGGGATGTCATAAAGGCAGGGCCGGCTTTAGGCACCACAGGGCCCGATTCGAAGGAGCTGCCGCCAAAGTCCCGCCGCTGTCTTCGGCGGCAGCTCAATCACTGCTGCGGAGGAAGGACTCTCCGCCGAAATGCCGCTGAAGACAGCGGCAACGATTGAACTGCTGATGATGACAGTGCCAGGACTTCGGCGGCAGCTCCTTCGGGACGTTACGGGGCCCTCTTAGGGGCGCGGGGCCCGATTCCGGGGAATCGGCTGAATCGCCCTAAAGCCGGCCCTGCATAAAGGAAGTCATGTTACCATGTGTCAGAAGTGACAGAAGTTATGGCATTGAACGGAGCACTTTGGAGGAAGAAGACTCGTACAGTGGACCCCATTTGATGGGATTAATGCAAAGAAGACGAAGATTGTTAATACTTTCACGATTTGGCAGTCGTTTTTTTTAACTGTTTTGGTGCTTGTATTTTATGTTAAGTGCTGTACTGAATAATGAGTTGGAATCCTCAAGTACAAGTAGTCACAGGATCATAGAAGGCAAAGAAGGAAATGAGCAGTTATTTCTTCTAGTCCATTTCCCTGACAGAGCTAGTTTATTCCCTACTGTATATTGTTTAGCCTGCGGCTCCATAAACTCTTCTCCATCAGATTCAAATGTACTAAGATTACTTGGTAAATCAGGATTTAAAAAAAAAAAAAAAAAGAACGAGACAGACAGACCTCTCTATGTATAAGGCACTTTAAGAGGCAGGGCCAGGAATACACTGATGAAGTTTTGCACCTCCAGGGGATGGGGAAGAATAGAAGGTGGAGGATGATCTCATTCTCCATTTCCCCCTTATGAATTAGGTCTACATTTTCAGAAATTACTAGTTGTGATCCTGGGAGCCCCTCAATGTGAACTGGCAGAGGGCCCACCATTCTATAACTCTTATCAGGCCTGACACACTGATTAGCCCCAATACACTGTTATCATAATATGCCTCTAAAAGGAGTAATGTACGGTATCATATGTAAACAGGTGACATGCATGATTAATGCACGGGTTGGGTACAAAGAGTTACATATGTGTGCTGGAAATATGTCCTTACAATGTATTTGGGAAGCAGTCCATACATCAAGCTTGACAAAGTCTAGACAGAGGAATGTGGATTTGCCTGCCTGACCGACTTGATTGCAGGCAGAGGACAATGAAAGTACTTTACATATAAGGCAAACAAAGCCATCTAGAAGGTGCTTAGTGAGTTCACTGGGGGACAGAGTCTGCACCCCAGGACACCTTCCTGGCTCCTGAGGGAGAGACAATGGACTTTGGGTAATATAAGGGGAGCAAAGAGACATTTTAGGTTCCATCCCTTATGGAAGAGAAAGAACAGCACCCTATGAGCCTGTGAAAGTTGGCTTCTCTTGGTCTGAAGGGCAGGAGCTGCTCACAATTTTCTGTAAATGAGAAACTGTTGTATGCAAAGTAGGGTGACCAGACAGCAAGTGTGAAAAATCGGGACAGGAGGTGGGGGGTAATAGGAGCCTATATAAGAAAAAGACCCAAAAATCGGGACTGTCCCTATAAAATCGGGACATCTGGTCACCCTAATGCAAAGACATAAGCCACTAGAATTAAGTTTTAGTCACTAGAAAGTGTTTTGTTTTGTTTTGTTTGTAACCAGACGTCTCTTTTTCTCTTGCTTAGTATGGCTTAAATCTTTGTTCTTTATTAATAAAGGTCAACTTGTTTTAGTACAAAACCATCTCAGTACTGTGAAGTGAGAGTCTCCAGCTGACATACCAGGCTGGTGTGTGCTCTGTCTCTTTGGAGACAGTGAACTTAATTTCTGAGTGAGAGGGACTGGGCACTTTAGGGAGACGTCTCTGGGGAACTTGGGAACTGATGTTCACTGATTGTTACCTGAAAGGCAAGGTTTAGATTGGCACGGTGTAAGAGTTTGCTGGCAAGGCAGACAGGCTGGTGTGTCAGAGAGCAGACACTCAGCAGCAGCGAAGCTCTCGCTGAGGCCAAGCGGTAACACAGTGGCTTACAATTCTGGGTATCCTGAGCAGAATGTCACAGTTGCGTAATCTAGTGCAGGATTTACACACAACTTGCTGGCTGACAGAGGTTCACACTTCAAGCACTGGTAAAACTAGATTTTTAAGTCATTCTGAGTGAGAAGGCTGGGAACAGTCAAAAAAGGTCACCGTTTGTTGTTTTCTGTTTATTTCGAGTGCGGAAATAGAACAAAAGCAACAGCAAAACATCTATGAAATTAGGAACAGCCAGATTGGCAGCTGAACAGAAAGAAAAGAACAAGAACCCCAGAGCTGGGAGGCTGAAATGAGAACCATAGAGCCAAATGCAGAAAAACAACAAGCAGCCCATTAATGGACCATGGCACTGAAAGAGAAGGAAGCCCAAGAAAAAGAAAAGGGAAAGCAGCATAACTTGAGCTGGAGGGAAAAGCATGGACAGATCTGACAGCTCCCAGGCATTCCCTGGCTCCATGGAACATCCAGTTGGTTCAAGCTATGCCCAGCATACAAAGAATCAGCTTGTATTGAGGAATATCTTGCTACTTTTGAGAGTCTGTGATTTGCATAAAATTTCAGAAGACAAAGTGCCCACACTGGTTGCAAAGCTCTCAGATAAAGCATTAACCATATTGGGAAGACAGAAGCAGCTAAAGGGGGAGGAGACATTCCCAGCCTAGCCTAGAAGATTGAGGCAATGTGTCTCCAGGGACCAGGAGGGAGGCGCCCCGCCCAGTGGAGGAAGCAGCTCTCAGAGCTGACAGCAGGCAGGCGTGTGCAGCAGAACAGAGAGCAGACCCATCTCTAAAAAGCATCAGGGGAATCATCTTTGATGGTTCCCCAGTTAGGGGAAGCAGGGAAAGGTTTTTTGGAAGAAGAGGGATGATTGTGCAGGGAAGCTCCTGTGGGGAAAGATAGAGGCCCTGGAAGCCTTACAAGCAACTTCTTGTGCCTGTTAAGCATCACTGAAGATAATGAAGTTTCCCCGTGACTATCCTTTTGTGGGTCACTCAGGGACTCAGACGACTTATGAAAGGTTACAAAGGAATTGTTGTTGGCCAGATATGCAGGTGAGAGACTATTGCGGGCCCTGTGAGAGAAGCAGAAGAGGCCATTAAGATCTCACAAAGCTCCCATCAGCCTGTACCTGTAATCAAGGAAGCATTTTTTAGGGTGGCAATGGATACTGTCGGACCGCAGCTTCAGCCAACCCAGAGGGTGTCTAAATATGGATTTCTTCTTTGGCACCCAAGAATACACATTTTTGCTATGTTTCTAAGCAGTCTTCTTCATTAAGAGATCCAGAGAGGCAGAAACACAGGAAGCAAGGCTGAGCCAGCTGCTGAGGTAGCTATGGGAAAACAACAAGGTAAAGTGCAGGAAAACCAACCAGAGTGAACTGCTGGGAAAGAAGAGGAAAACACTCAGAGTCTGGAAGAGTCAGACAGAGCAGAGGAGTTAGGCATAGTGGAATTAACATGAACCACAGGGAGGGGAAAATGTAAAGCAGAACTAAATTTGTGGAAGGTTAAAAAATAAGAGAAGTAACAATTAAAGGTTGCAGAAGCTGGATTTGGGAGAAATGCAGGATTTAAGACATGAAAGTATTTAGAAGGAAACACTATCTTGGTTAACGTGAAGAAGTAATGAAAGAAAATCTACAGTAAGTCAGCCAGTAAGCCGGTAGGGTTTGTCTAGTGTCAGATTCAGTTTTAAATGAGCTGGCCGAGGAACTCTCTGGACTGTTAATGTTGATTTTTAATAACTCTTGGACAGCTGGGAACATTCCAGAGGCCTGGAAGAAAGCCAATGTTGTACCAATATTTAAAAAAGGTAAATGGGGTGACCCAAGTAACTATAGGCTTGTTAACCTAACATCGCTCTCAAGCAAAATAATGGAACAGCTTATCTGTGACTCAAAAAAACTGAAAGGACAGTAATATAATTAATTCCAATCAACATGGGTGAATGTAAAATAGATCTTACCAAACTAACTTGATATCATTTTTGATGAGATTACAAGGTTGGTTGATAAAGGTAGTGGTATTGATATAATATGCCTAGACTTCTGTGAAGCATTTGACTTGGTACTGCACAACATTTTGATTAAGAAACTAGAACAATACAAAATCAACCTGGTCTACATAAAATGGATTAAAAATTAGCTAACTGAGAGGTCTCAAAATATAATTGTAAATAGGGAATCATCATCTGTTTCTAGTGGAGTCCTGCACCAATCAGTTCTTGGTCCTACACAATTTAATATTTTTATCAACAACATGGAAGAAAACTTAAAGTCACTACTGATCAAATGTGCAAATAGCACAACGATTGGAGGAGTGCTAAATAATAAATAGGACAGATCGGTAATACAGAGTGATGTGGATGGATTGGTAAACTGAGCATAGGCAAACAATATGCATTTTAAAAAGGCTAAATGTAAATGTATACTTCTAGGAACAAAGAACACAGACAATACTTACAGTCTGGGGGACTATCCTGGGAAGCAGTGTGTCTAAAGGAAATTAAGGGCAATGGCGGATAATCAGCTGAACATAAGCATCCAGTATGACACTGTAGCCAAAAGAGCTATTCGGATCCTTGGATATATAAACAGGGGAATCTCAAGTAGGAGCGGGGAGGTTATACTACCTCTGTTTTTTGCACTGGTGTGACCACTGCTGGAATACTGTGTCCAGTACTACTGTCCACACTTTGAGAAGGATGTTGAAAAATTGTTCAGAAGAGAGCCAAAAGAATGATTAAAGGATTAGAAAACATGCCTTAAAGTGAAAGACTATTTAGTTGTGGCCAAAACGGCTAAGGCAGTCCTTAGATGCATAAACAAGGGAATTTCGAATAGGGAATTGTGATGTTCCCCTGGTGTTATCTGGACTGGTGATCTGCTTGACTCTGGGAGCCAGCTTTAACCTGTTCAGCTGTGAGAACCCCCATTCCTGGGCTGTTCACGCACAGCCTCTGGCATGTAAGCTGCTCCTTGGATTGTGCAACCAAATGACACTAGCCAATACCTCTGGCCCTAGACACAACCCTAGGAAACTCCATCTTTCAGTGTCCAGTTATGCCCGCTGGACGCTGCAAGCTTATAAGAGTTTGTCAGTTTAACAAAGAAATTGATATGTACCAGGCTTGCTATCCCAAGGGGAGTCTCTGACATGCATCAAACCAAATGCACTGCTTCAGGCAGAATAAACAAACACATTTATTAACTACAAAGATAGATTTTAAGTGATATTAAGTGATAAGCAAAAAGTCAGCGTGGTTACCAAAATAAAATAAAGTATAAGCACGCGGTCTAAACTCTCAACCCTATTAGACTGGGCAACATCTAGATTAAGTAGTTTTTCTCACCCCACTGGATATTGCAGTCCTTAATATACAGGTTTGTTCCTTAAACCTGGGCCAATCTCCTCTGTTGGACTCTTGTCTTCTTCTCAGTGTCTTAGTTGCTTGCAGCGAAGGTGGGGACAGGAGAAGGGCCCAGTATGTGTCTGTCTGTTTTATACCCTCAGTCCATGTGCTTGGGGAGCAGAAGTCCAGGCATGTCTGGAGGGCATTTCAGAGTCTCTCCAAGCAAGGTTGAGCAATTCCCCTGGTGTGGCCTCATGTAGGTGAGTCGTTGCATTGTAGCTCCCTTCCTGGACAATGGCTATTGATGGGTTGTTTGACACCCCGCCCGGCATTGGTTACTTTCCTTGCTGTTTCCTCTGGGGAGCTAATATCTGGCTGATTCCCCAACTTACAGCATGTTTTAGTGACCACCATACAACACAATTCTCATAACTTCTTATGCATTAATGATACACATATATGGAAAGAGAAATGACTTTTAGCAGATCATAACCTTTCCTCTGGTACCTTACAAGGCATGCTTTATATGTAAGATCATGATTATATGAAAATGAGGAATATGGGGGTTACAGTACGCTCCCCCAAGGTATAAAATGTCACAGGAGTAGAGAAATTATATTAGTTCTATATTTGGTACTGCTGCAACCACTACTACTATCTGTTAGTCTTTAAGGTGCCACCAGACTCCTTGTTGTCACTACTACAATACCATCTCCAGTTCTGGTGTCCACAACTCAAGAAGGATATTGACAAATTGGGAAGGGGTCAGAGAAGAGCTACAAGTGTGATTAAAGGATTAGAAAACATACCTCTTTGAGTGATAGACTCAAAGAGTGAAATCTGTTTTGTTTATTTAAAAAAAAGGTTAAGGGGAGACTTGAACATATAGGTACCTACATTAGGAACATAAATTTGGTTCTTCATTTTAGCAGACAAAGATATAACAAGATCCAATGGCTGAAAGTTGAAGCTAGAAAAAATTCAGGCTAGAAATAAGGCACACATTTTTAGGAGTGAGGGTGATTAGTACTAATTAGACCATTCTGTGCTCATCTGTTAACAGTGCATCCACAACCAGCCAATTTTATTTTTCCTCACTTATACACTCTACCACGGGGGTAGGCAACCTATGGCACGCGTGCCAGAGGCAGCACGCGAGCTGATTTTCAGTGGCACTCTCACTGCCCGGGTCCTGGCCACTGGTCCCAGGGGCTCTGCATTTTAATTTAATTTTAAATGAAGGTTCTTAAACATTTTAAAAACCTTGTTTACTTTATATACAGTAATAGTTTAGTTATATATTATAAATTTATAGAAAGAGACCTTCTAAAAACATTAACATGTATTACTAGCACGCGAAACCTTAAATCAGAGTGAATAAATGAAGACTTGGCACACCGCTTCCGAAAGGTTGCCGACCCCTGCTCTACCACCATAAGTGTGCTTGAGCATCACATACTGGTGAGCAGATATGGAGGAATGACTACAGACCATGAGAAGAGGGAGGAAGGAAAGAACAAAGAAAAGGGAATGCTGCTTTTTATATATAAACACATAACTGCACTCATCACAGCACTGAAAAGCAATTCCCTAGTAAACAATCAGGGTATCCAATAAAAAACGTTTTTTCCCCCCATTAAACTGGTCAAAGCAGGGCCTACAAAGAGGTATCAATATGTCACTCTGGGACAATGTCTACCTTTAAATAGCTGTCTTCATGCTCAGAGTTATTGGATGACCCCAGTGCATTTCTAGTGACATTTGAAAGGGTAGCAACAGAAGCCAGCCGGGACAGAGGAATATGGGCCCTCTGGTCAGCACCTTATTTGGCAGGGGGAGGTTCAAGCAGCCTACATGGCCTTGAGTGACGAACAGGCCTGAGACTATGATGATGTTAAGATGGCCATATTAGATCACGTGGATCTGTTTATGGAGAAGTACCGACAGAAGTTTCAAGTCACTAGATGGGCTGGAGATGTATGGCCCAAAGTTTTCACCCAAAGATTAACAGACTGGGCTACCTGTTGGTCAAAGCCAGATATGCAGAGGATAGGTGAAATTATGGAGCAATTTCTACAGGATCTCCCTGAGAATACCTGTATCTGGGTTAGGAGGCATCATCCCACAGCTCTGGAGGTGGTGGTCAGACTCACAGAGAAGTTTGAGGAAGCAGATTTCCCCTCAAAGGGTGTGTGTCCATTTAGCAGACCCAAGCCAGGAAAGAAGGTTGGAGAATTGGCAGAGGTGAAGCCTGCAGAGAAGAAAAGGGAGGAGAACAGAGGAATGCCATCGGCGAGATGGGAAATTACCTACCACCACTGTGGGAGACAGGGACATATAAGATAGTGTCCCTATATGGATTGTGAACTGTCTAGATTTTGTGGTTGGACTGGGACACTGGGGGAGAGATGGAGAAAAATGCCAACCATATCTGTGAAGGTGGGGAGGGGACGAAAGAGTGACCTATTGGACACTGCATCATGTTTGCTGGATAGGAAAGATGTGGTGAAGCCACATTGGATCCTGCCAGGGGAAAGGAGTGCATCCATGGGAGAAAAGACTCTGCCCAATAGCCGAGATACCCCTGGAAGTCCTGAATAACTTCAGACAGAAACAGGTTGTGTTAGAGATGGACTGGAACCCCTTCCCCTCTAAGAAGAGAGTAGGCATCTGGGATTCACTGCAGAAGGGAACTGAGCCACTGGGGAAGATATAGAAAGGGCTCTAAACAGGAGAGCCAGAGAACCCTAGACAACAGAGTACAAGCCAGGGAGGAAAAGATTAAAATAGAGGTTCCCAAGGGGAAAAGAGGAAAAAGAAAGACGTAATTGAGCAGACACTGGATGAGAAAGAACACCCAAGAGTATCTGAAGGAGATGGGCTGTCCCCAGCATTCTCGCTGCCAAGGCCTTGAGATGAGGCACCACAGGATACACTTATCAGGCTAGGAGAATGGGGCGGGAGGGCTATAGATTAAAAGCACTATGGGGTGATAAGATATGCCCTACCCCAAAATAAATAGGGTGAGGCTGGGGAGATTAGACCCCAAATTGCCCCTGGTGTGAAGACTTGTGGGCAGATACAGGGTTGGGAGGGATGATCCCCGTCCACAAAGGGTGACTTTTGTGAGTGGAGGATGGATGAAGCTTGTAAGGGGATACTGGATAACCACCCTGGGGGTGATTGTGGAAACAGGTAGCTGGTGCCTCTTCTAAAAAAGGGAGAGCACAAAGAAAAAGGAAGCTCAGCATTCAACAAAGCGGGATGGTGTGTGACAGAGTGCTGGAAGCTAACAGATGAGCCAGCTTAGGCACCAATCAGTTCCCTTGGAGAAGGCTGATTTCGGGTATGCAGCTAATTAGATGATCAGGCTGGGAAGGCTGATGAACCAATTAGCCATCAGCTGAGGGGTATAAAGGAAGAGATAGGAAGGAAGCCAGGGTGGATGACCTGGGTTAGTAGAGCCCAGTATGCACTGTGATCTCAAAGAAGGGAGATTTCTGTCCCTCCCAGACCCCTGTGGGAAACAGCCTGATAGCCAGAAACACTGCCAATACTTTGCTGCACAAGACTGCCCAGGTGTTGGTGATGGGAATATAAATAAATTCATATGAAATTGCTACCTACTGCCAGAGTCTGAGAGGTTTCTGGGGCACCAGAGGATGGGGATGGAGTGTGCCCATTACACCTGTCATTCATCCCATCCTGAAACTGCAAAATGTTTTAGCATTTGGGAATATGCAGAGGAAAGGCGTACAAGGTTTGATTCATGACAATTTTGGCAAAAGATGAAAAGCAACGGTGTCACACACGAACAGAAAGGGCTTCCCATTTACAGTTCATGTCTATTTTGGGTAGTAGGAGATTGAGTTTGGAACCATCTCTCCTGGAATAGAAACCCAGCAAGGTCCTCGGCTTGTATAAATCAGCATAGCCCTAAATAATTTCAAAAATGAATGAATAAGGCAAACATATGCACATACACAGTGAATATTCATTTATATTTTTAATTGAATTTCCTTCAGTCTTATTTACACCTTGTGTTTTTCCTTCCTATAATCATTCCTGTGATAGAGTTTTCTTGGCGAAAATGCTAGCATAATACATTCCAAAATTGCAATTATTCAAGGAAACTGTATTTTAAATTTACACACGAGACTTTTTGCGAGAAGTGCTTCCACACTCATTCAGGCCAGAAACAGAAATAATACTAGCTACAACTAACAGTCCAGAGTGAACTTTTTTGGTTTTGTTTTTGTTTATGGGTTTTTTTTTGTTTTTTACTAGAACCTAATTTTTTTCAGTGACACTGATGAAAATCTGAAATAAAACTATTATTCTGACAGATGTGGAGCTGCTCTGTAATAATTTAGGAATACCCAATGTGGACCTGCTTATTGAGATGTTTGCTGTATGGTACATCGGGTTAAATATTGGGAGGTTTACTGCATGAATATGTTGGTTGAGTTTAACAGGGAACTGTAAAAAAAAGCATGAAGTGAAAGCAATGGCTCAAGATAAGCTATCCCCTGGTGAATACTTTAGGGTAGTTAAGAGATAATGCTTGAGCTATTAGCTGTGAAGATCCTGTCTCCAGGCTCTAGCCAAGTTATAGAGCTTGTTTGGGGCCAACAGATTAAAAGGACTATAAATAGTTTAGTTGTAGCCATCTTGGTCCCAGGATATTAGAGAGACAAGATTGGTGAGGTACTCAGAGTATCTTTCCCAAACCTGAAGAAGAGTTCTGTGTGGCTCAGAAGCTTATCTCTCTCTCTCTCTCTCTCACCAACAGAAATTGGTCCAATAAAAGATATTGCCTCACCCACCTTGTCTCTATAAATAGTTTAAAAGACACTCTCTGTCCAGCCATCAGCCAGCTGTTGCTGGGACGCTGTTCAGACTGATACATACAGATACCCACTGTGGTATTTGAAGAGGTTAGGCCTTCATAGGCTTCTATCAGGGGATGCTAAGCCTTGAGGTAAGGTAGACGTGTACAGGCTGTCTTAGATTCCTTTCTCTAAGTGTTTTATTCCCACTGCTAAGATTAAACAATACTTTGATTTGAGAAGGCTGTCTGGTCACTCTTTTCACCACTGCTCACAGACTCCTGAAGGGAAGAACCATAGGTGCTGAACCCAGTTGGACCAGTTGGGTAAGCATGGTGGATCTACAGTGTACTGTAGCCCAGTGCCCAGTCTAAGAGTGGGAGAGGTGCATAATTCCACCCCAGGAGAGATAAAGGCACGAGGCCTGACACCTGAAAGGGTGCACTCATGGAGTCCAGAGAGGGGACAGAGGTGCAGCTAGTCCTGCAACCGTGGCAATTATGAATAATTATTTGTAATACGGTAGCAGGTAGAGGTCCCAGCTGAGATCAGGGCCCCATTATGCTAGGCACTGTGCATGCACATATAAGAGACAGTCCCTCCTCTGAAGAACTGAAATTCTAAAGAGACAAGAGAGTGGCAAAAGGGGAAACAGAGGCATAGGCAGATGAAGTGATTTTTCCAAAGTCACACAGCAGGTTAGTGTGAGCACGAGGAAGAGAATTCAGCTCTGCAGAGTCACAGCCTAATGCCCTTGTTACTAAACCACAATAGTTGTTGAATAAATGCAACTAATTTGAAGAAATCATAGTCTGTTCACAGATATTCAACAACAACAAAAAGGAGAGAGAGAGAGAGAGACTAAATGCATCAAATACATTATTCATTGTGAATTAGTCACTTAGCTCTAAGGGTATGTCTACACTATCCGCCGGATCGGCGGGCAGCGATCGATCCAGTGGGGGTCGATTTATCGCGTCAGGGTCGATTTATCGCGTCTAGTCTAGACGCGATAAATTGACCCCCAAGCACTCTCCCGTCGACTCCTGTACTCCACCTCTGCGAGAGGCGCAGGCAGAGTCGATGGGTAGGATGACCAGATAACAACTGGTTTCAGAGTAGCAGCCGTGTTAGTCTGTATCCGCAAAAAGAACAGGAGTACTTGTGGCACCTTAGAGACTAACAAATTTATTAGAGCATAAGCTTTCGTGGGCTACAGCCCACTTCTTTGGATGCATATAGAGTGAAACATATTGAGGAGATATATATACACACATACAGAGAGCATGAACAGGTGGGAGTTGTTTTACCAACTCTGAGAGGCCAATTAAGTAAGAGAAAAAAACTTTTGAAGTGATAATCAAGATAGCTCAGTACAGACAGTTTGATAAGAAGTGTGAGAATACTTACAAGGGGAGATAGATTCAATGTTTGTAATGGCTCAGCCATTCCCAGTCCTTATTTAATCCTGAGTTGATCGTATCTAGTTTGCATATCAATTCCAGCTCAGCAGTCTCTCGTTGGAGTCTGTTGTAGCCCACGAAAGCTTATGCTCTAATAAATTTGTTAGTCTCTAAGGTGCCACAAATACTCCTGTTCTTTTTGCAGATAACAACTGTGAAAAAACAGGACAGGGAGTGGGGGGGCAATAGGCGCCTATATAAGAAAAAGTCCCCAAAAACGGGACTGTCCCTATAAAAATGGGACATCTGGTCACCCTATCGACAGGGGAGTGGCAGCAGTCGACTCACCGAAGTGAAGACACCACGGTGAGTAGGTCTAAATACACCGACTTCAGCTATGTGAATAGTGTAGCTGAAGTTGCGTAATTTAGATCAATCCTCCCCCCTCCTCCACCCCAGTGTAGACCAGACCTAAGTACAAACTGGGGTTTGGAAGGTGCATGGGAAAGACAAGTGAAGCAAAAACAAACAAACAAACAAAATGCACAAACACAATTGGAATTCCTTGCTTAAATATTCCCTCATCAGTCAGTGTTATTTTTCAAGCAGAATTCTGAGGGAAAGTATATTATTACAGTCACTTATCTGAACACTAGCATCCGTGAAATCATTACCATTAAGATAGTACATGAAGTTTGACTTTATTAGGCTGAATCATAGGCAAAAGTGATGTAAGGGCTTTAGTGCTCTTATAGCATGTGGTGTGAGCACGCTCTTTGAGTATCCGGTGAATGCACTACAATCTCAGAGGTTTGTAATCCATAGATTATTGAGAAGATCAATTTAATAATAGTAGTTAGCCTATATAGTGCTCTTCCTCAGTAGATCTCAAAATACTTCACAGTCTTTAAAGCATTTATCCTCATAACACCTCTGTGAGGTAGGGAAATGCTATTATCCCCATTTTACAGATAGGAAACTAAGGCACAGAGAGGCTAACTGACTTGTTGAAGGTCACACAGGAAGTCTGTGGTACAGTAAAGAATTGAACCTCTATCCCCCAACGCCTGGGCAAATGCCCTAACCACTAGACCATCCCTCCTCCTTTGTTGACATTAAATTCAACTGTGTCGGTACAGCTTTAAGGTGCACTCAAGAGCTCTAAAAGCTCATTCAAAGTTTTATTTTCTTATTGTGTCTAGGATCCTGTATCCTATGTGGCACCTTAGACATAATGAAGCAGATAGCCCAGAATTGCCATTTTATTCTCTCCCCGTCCTCCCAGCCTGGTCTGGTCCAATCATGACAGTACCTCTTGTTGTTTGTTTAGTTTGACATTAAACTTCATTTATTTTACACCCCTCTCAAATTTTCCATTGTGACCATGCTGCAGATTTTTGCAGTGAACACACACAATTGCCTTGTAGAGATTGTGAGAGAAATACTGCTCCTCCATTTGACTGCACTCTTACCAAGTACTCTATCAGGAGTAACTTTGGTGGCTGTAGAGTAGTGCTCTCCTTAATGCAAGATTGGATCTCCTGGGCTCACTGTTCTTTTCATCATTTTTTGCCTTGCACTTACATTCATTGCACTCTGCACTGGTAGGATTAAGCTTTCTGAATAATTTCCTCTTGAAAAAACAGTGTTTTCCAAAAAGAGTTCTAAAGTGCTTTGTGAAACATCTGAGAATTTTCCAGCAGATTCTAAACTCACTTGAATCCATTTAGGTCTTCATCTTTTAACCCCATGTTGAGGGAGTATCCATCAGCCTATTGAAAGAAGTCAAACTTTCAGCCTAGCCTGCAGAGGTGTGTTAAGCGGGACTACTAGACCTATTAAATTCTACCACGATTAAAAGAATGGTATCCCACAATTAGGGGAGAGAACACCCAATCATTAGCAGGGCCATTTGACATCTATGGGGAATTTTTGCCAAAATCTGTTAAGATTTTCTTCAATTCTACTGAATTTGGGGGGAGATTTAGCTTTTATTTTCCATTCTCCCATGCTCTTTGATTTTAATCTGATATATTATTGCAAGGCATTTATTACTTAATTAGACTAATGAGCCTTAATTAAGGTTTAGGACCAAGTTTTATCAAAAACCTACAAAATTCCACTCCCCAGGAACCCAACAGCCCTTTAGCTGGTAACCATTCTAGGAACAGAAGCAAGAATCTCAGCTATACAGATAAATGGCCATAGAGAATATTCCTCCACTTACATATTCAAACTATGCAAGATTGTTCCATCAGAACATCCTTTCAATCAATGAAGATCATAATGTGGGAGGGCAGGTGCAGGTTTCTGTTTCTGACTGGATGATCAGCAGTGAAAGGGTTAACTAATTTAAATAGCTATAACTCTGGAGACGCCAGAGTTAATGACATTAAGACAAATCAATAATGTTTGCACTTGTTTAAATGTTATTGGTCCAGATGATCTGTTGTGTCCTGGCCCCTTTACATTGCTCAGCTATGTGTGGGGTCCAGGAAGCTAGCAGACATAGCTAAAATGCACCCCTCCCCCCCCCCAAAGGAAAACTCCCTTGTGTAAGGGAGTTCCTTGGGTAGCATAGAGCTGCCAAACTGGCACTGTGCCTCTCCCTGTGGTCCTGGGTATATGGGGCGTGCCAGGAGACGAAAGGAACATGGGCAGAGCACTTTGTGCACTGGTTGTTCTTTGTTGTAGATAGCCCCTGCTGCAATAGCCCCTTCACTGCAAAGTTAACTCCTCTCAAATTAGCTCCAGTGAGAGTGGCTACACTGCAAAATAACATGAGCTGCACAGAGCAATTAGATTACTGCACGAAGTGATTGTATTAGCAGCTGCATGGCTGTCCAAACTCCAGCTGTAGCCTAGACTCCCTGACAGGCCAGCTAAATGGAATTAAACCACCACCACCACCGCCGTCAAGTTATGGATTTGTGTGTGCAGGCAGGATTCAACTTTGGGGAAACACTTGAGTTAATTCTTCAGTGCAGACAAGTCTTGAGTGTAAATTAGAGGCTTAAACCCTTCTTTGCAACTCTCAAGATCTGGGACAATAATTTGAGCCACTAGTCTGATTGCACTAAAGACAGATTTTAGTGTTGCTTGCAAAGAAGTTTAATCTTTTACTGTATTCCAAGCATATATATATTTAAATTCTAGTGTTAGGTTATGTGCCTCATTCTGTAGCCTATTTGCATGGAAAACTCCTATCAGATGATTTTGTATATGGCGTAGATGCAGAACTGGGCCCCATGAATACTGATCAAAGATTGAAAGTTTCTTTAATTATTGGGAAGAAAGAATTACATGGGAGCAATTAACAAAATTCTATTAAACATAACCTTCTATGGGTTCCCCTTCTGGACTCTATTCCTGGGCAATACATTTTAAAATACCACTGATGGTTCTGTCCTCCCTACCCAGCATTATCAGGACAGGACAGGTCTGCAAACTGTTGTGGAACTTTGTCAACATGTTTTAGGATTAGTCACTACAGGAGTCAAGCCAGGGAAGAATTTGCAAGGCTTAAATTCATTCAAATTTACAACAGGTATTTAAAGACTTTTCTGGTTTTTGAAATAAATATATATTTATATACATGTTCCAAATTATCCTTAAAAATGCCACCTTTGTGTACCTTTTTTGATGTGATGGGAAGGAAGGAGGCTGGTAACAGGTTAGGTAGCTTGGAAGGATTATTAGAGAAACAGATTGAGGAATATGCAGATGAAGAATAAAAGGGGGAAATTCTTTGAATTTTCTTACAGTGTTGTTCTGAATATTGTGTAGCATGTTGTGGAAAATGTTTAGCCATCTGTCTAATGGATACCAGTAAAGGGGAGGCTGTGTTAAAAAATAAACTACCAGTTTGTCCTTTGCAAAAAGTTAATAAAAAGAAGGAAGTGAAAGCCTGCTCATTATTTTTAATGACTTTGCTTTCCAGCAGAGTGCCTGTATCTCCCTTCCTTTACATTCTGCCTTATTTCAGTTCATTATGGCACATTAAACCACTCAGAAGAATGATGGCTTTGTTCTAAAGCACTGAATTTATCAAGAGGCCCACAGTCCCAGCCTGACCAGGCTGTTAATCACAACTCCTGTGCCAAGGTGATGATGCAGAGAAGAACCCAATACATTGTCCACTGAACAGCGACCAAATAACAGAACAGCCTTGGAGTTCTTTCACTACACAGAATAGTGTTCTTCACTAAAGTTGCTGAACATGATGCACAAAACCATAATTGTGTTTGATACACTGGCACTCACCAATGCCTTTATGTTTTCTGCATGCAAGTGTCTACTTTTTTCTCTGTTACTGGCTAATTAGACATGAACATCACACTTTCTGTCAAGCAATATTGGCTCCATTAACTTTAAAATATCCTACATGTTTTGTAGTTCATAATATGAAACTGCATAATGTATATACAGATACAAGTTCTAGTATAGGATTTAATATAAGTTACTGTAGTACCCAACTTATTAAACATTTGCACGTATAATATTTAGGCTCATTGTAGATCATCATTGTGTGAAGAATAGCTAAAAACGGGTTTTAGTTATAAGTTTGAGGATTAATAACAACTTCTACTTCTGGGGGAATTCTGCACCACTGCGCATGCGCTGAATTTATGTCCCCTGCAGATTTCTTTGCTTCCCTGCAGAAAAATGACTTTCTGACTGGGAAGCAAAGGGAAGCCACAAGAGCGGTCATGAGACCCTCCCCAGCAGTATGTTTTGGGTGCTTGGGGCAGCCAGAAGAGAGGTAAATCACTGTGCAGCAGGGGGCAGGACTGGGGAAGACCCAGCTGGTGGCTCCTACCCTGCTCAGCTGTTAGTCCCGGCTGGGCTGGGGAGGATGGGACTTCCTTTTCCCCTGCACGGCATCCAGGGCCGTGTCAGACCCACCCCCAGATTTCTCCCCTGGTTGTAGGCAGTTCCACAAACTCCCCCCCGCCCCGTGCTTCCTGCACCCATTGCTCCTCAGCTGCAGGAAGAGGGATCAATGTACAGGGAGCTGCTATCCCATCTGCCCAACCCCCATGCAGCCAGACCCCATCATACCCAAATCCTTCTACCGAGCTTCACCCCCCACGCCCAGAACCCCTCCCCCAACGAGCCCCACTCCCACTCCCCCTGCACCACCCCAACGAGCCACCTGCACCTGGATCCCCAGCCTACTGAGCCCCACCCCCCCAGCATCTGGACTCCCCCGCTGGGCCCCCCACACCAAGACCCCCCCTGCTGAGCTTTATCCCCCTAAAACCAGACCCCCCTGCTGAGTCCCAACCACCTTCACCCGGACCCCTCTGCAGAGTCCGATTACCATTGCAACCAGAACCCCCAACAAGCCCCTGTGCATCCAGATCCCCCAAACACCCGGATCCCCCTTTGAGCCGCCCACACCCAGATTTCCCCACACAGAACCCTCTCAACCTACACCTCGATCCCCCCCTCACTAAGCCCCTTCACACTTGGATTCTGCTTTGCTGAACCTGCCTGCCCACACCTGGTGCACCTGGCCCAGAGGGGTACGGCCCTGGGATGTATCTGGGGCAGGGCCTGTCCTTACGTGTCAGGGCCGGGGTGAAGCTTCACAGTGATCTCCCACCTCTGTGCAGCCAGTGGCCTGTGCTCCCCGATGCCATGCTGCAGAATTTTAAAACATTGTGCATAGAATTTTTATTTTTTTTGGCGCAGAATGCCCTCAGGAGTAAACTTCTCTCAAGTGCCCTGCTGTAATTTTACATATAGGTAAGGTAGCTGCCTTAATCTAAACTTCAGATGATAGGCTTTTTGCCCAAAACAACACCAGGTCTAGTCATGCTATACCCAGGTCTTTACAGCGCTCCACTTACAGTTATCTGTGTCTGGAAAAACAAAACTGATTCCCTTTTCAGTGCTCAAGGAAATAATTAGAAGTGGATCATTGTCACTTCCTGGCTCTTGGTAGTTCCAGGCAGTTTTGCTACAGCATCTACCTGAACAAAATGGTTTGCAAATGGAATTTTTAATCCTGGCCTGCTTCTCTTGCTTGACGCTTGAAGACTTTGGTGCCTGAAATTGTCCTATTCAGCAAAAGGCAAATCCTGGACCCAGTACACAACCTGAGTAAACAGGCTGTACACTATGGAAGTCTGCAAGGGTTGGGGCTGCAGAGCACAACAACAGCAGAAGTGATCCAGTGCAGGGATTCTCAATCTTTTTCTTTCTGAGCCCCCCCACCAGCATGCTACAAAAACTCCAGGGCCCAGCGGGGGCGGGCTCAGGGCAGGGACCTTGGGCATAGGCATGGTTTGACTTCTATTTGGGGGTGTGTGGGGGGAAGTGTGGCTTGAGCCAGCTCCACACGGCGGGGTCCAGGGAGGGAGTGCCACCTCCACCCCCTGACTCACCTCAGCGGGCCACCCAGCCTGTCTGGGTGGGGGGGGGGGGGAACCAAAAATTATAACTCAAAGGAGGGGGGCTCAGCTCAAAAAGTTTAAAAATGATTGAGGGTGCAGGGAGGAGGTAGCCATGGGCTGTGTGCAGACAGGGAGTAGCTCAGAGTGCAGGGAGAGGAGTGTCTAGGGGTTGTGTGTGGGCACGGGTAGCTTAGGTGCAGGGAGGGGGTAACTAGAGGCTTGTGAGGGCAGGGGATAGCTGAGGGAACAGGGTGAGGGGTGGCTAGGGGCTGTGTGAGGGCAGGGGAGTAGCTCAGGGTGACAGGGAGAAGGATATTAGGGGCTGTATGCCGGGAGGGCTCCCCTGCAGTCCCTGCTCCCAGAGGGCTTTGCCAGCCATACAGCTGAGCACCTCCACCCGGGCAGCTCTTACTGGCTGCCTCTGTGGGAGCAAAGGGGACTGGGAGCTGAGGAGCAGCTTCAACCCTGGGCACCAGCAGCAGCAGGAAAAGAGGGAACACTGTGGCTGCCTGCTTCATGGCACCAGCCAGAGCAGCAGCTGCCCCGCATTGCCCAGCTCCAGCTTTCCATCTGCGACCTGGCCAGGGGGCAGGGAGAGACGGAAATGGGGACGGGGGGTGGAGCTGTTCCAGGGACTGCACTGCTCTTGTGCTGCAGTTTGGGGGGGCAACGCCCTCCATGCCCCCCAACTCTGCCCATGGGCTCAGAGCGTCTGCTTCATGGGAGCACCAGGACTCGGGGCTCCAGGATTCAGCCCCCCACCGCCTGGCTTCAGCCCCGCAGGGGGCACTGAGGATCAGGGCTTCAACCCCACAGGGAATCCCGGGGATTGGGGCTTCAGCCTTGGCTTCCAACTTCAGTCCCGTGGGGGGCGCTGGGGTTTGGGCTCTGGGTTTCAGCCATGGGGCCCCGCAGCCCCATTGAAAGGGCTTGTGGACTAAGTTCCCTCTAAGCTGCGTGGCCACGCAGCTGCCTATTAAGCCCCATGCAAGTGCTCAGGGCTGCGGTGGGGAGAGGCGCCTCTCCCTGCTGGCCCCAGCATGGACCTGTCCTGGACTTGCCGTGGCCGGGGGCGAGGCGCACCTCCCTTGGCCCATCCCAGGCCCACCAGAGCTGCCGGGCAGAGGAGCCCCTCCCTCGGCCCAGCCCAGTCCCAACGGAGCTGCCGCATCCGGGGAAAAGCACCTCTCCCCCGGCCCTGAGCTGCTGCGGTGAGAGAGGGCTGGGGGGAGTCCTCTCTGCTCACTGCAGCCCCAGGGCAGCCTCACCCCAACCCCTCATCCCCGGCCCCACCCCCCCTGGACCCCACCCTTTGCCCCAGCCCTGAGCCCCCTCCTGCACACCAAACCCCTCATCCCAGCCCCACCCCAGAGAGCCTTCACCCCTAGTCGGAGTCCTCACCTCCTGCCCCCAACCCTGAGCCCCCTTCTGCACACCAAACCCCTCATCCTCAGCCCCACCCCAGAGTCTGCACCCCCAGTCAGAGCCCTCACCCCTCACACCCCAACCCTTTGCTCCACCCCTCAGCCTCCTCCCACACTCCAAACCGCTCGGCCCCACCCCCACCCCATGAATTTTGTTATCTGCACCAATATGGAGGTGATGTGTCACACATCACCTCCATATTGGTGCACATAACAAAATTCATTCCGCACATGGACATAAAAAATTAGAGGGAACACTGCTTCTGGACCCCCAGGGGGCTGCAAACCCCTGGTTGAGAACCGATGATCTAAAGCCACTATCACTACCACAGAACTGGAGTAGCCCTTGTGTGTTCTGCCCCTTCTTTCTCACAGGCAAGGGTGTGCATTAGTCAGTAGATCCTGCAGTTGTGGGTCCAGTGGCACAGCTTCTAGTCCTCAAACCCTCTCTCTCAGCAGTTAAGGAAAGTCCTGTGGGGCTGTGCACTGCAGTGCTAAGTCCGTACAGATCCCCAAGCACTCAGTGATACCCCCAGTGGCTCTACTTTGTTCAAGATCAGCTCTGCCCCTGGAAGGGGAGCAGAATTTTCTCCATGTGGAATCTGGGGAAGACACATTGAAAGGTGTTTGAATGTGTATTCTTTAAATGCCAGGGAATTCTAGGCTCAGCAGGCTGTTTAATGCTTTAGATTTATTACCTTTTGCACAGAATAATGCCCAAAAGCATCCCAGTAGAAGAGAATTTGAATTGGCAAAACATATTCCTCTGCCTATATTAATCCAGGAAATGAAACACTTGACTCAAAGTGTATTCTCTTTATGTAAGCACTGACAATGCTGTTGGTTAAAAAAAATTACTTTACCATGGTTCCTCTAAGCTAACTGAAGAATGAAAGGAGACAACCAATCAGATAAAAAAAAAAAAAATCACATGCTTATTTTCTACAAAAGCCAGCACAGAATCAGTAAGAGCAATTTTTTACCTCTACCACAATACAGTATTTAACTTTGTTGTAGCCTGACAGCAACCCACAGCTGGTTGATCTGTTTAGCTGATGAGAGAAGCATTTGATAAGCTACCTGTCAGAAAGCTAATTAGGAAAGAAAAAGCTCATTGGATTGCAGGAAAAACAACAAAATGGACAAAGAAAAGAAAGCAATTGTTCAGAGCTATCATCAGCTGTACTCCTACTGGGAGGGAGGGAGTTGCCAATGTCATTTCCCAGGGGCCTAGTCCTGCTCTAATTGACTTACTATTGTTGGAATCCAAAGGAAAACAATCCAGCGTGGCCATGACAACACGCTGAGAGAAATAAATGATACAGTGGTACTGGTAAGATTCACTAGGGCTTAGACTAGACACTGCAGTTCAGTGTGAAGGGATATATGATGACATTCATCACATCTAGATCTAAATTAGGCAGGCTACATTATATTACTAATTGGTAACACTGGCATATTGGGCTATGGAAGTGGAGTGTTAATACTTCCCTGAGCCTTGTTGTTTTAACTCAATGGTAACAAACAACTCGGTGTTACAGGAGCAAAGATGATTTCCCTGTAGACCGAAGAGCCAGACGGCTACCTCCACCATCCATTACAGGAAGCACAATGTTTTTAGTATCAGAGGGGTAGCCGTGTTAGTCTGGGTCTGTAAAAAGCAACAGAGAGTCCTGTGGCACCTTTAAGACTAACAGATGTATTGGAGCATAAGCTTTCGTGGGTGACTGCCCACTTCGTCGGATGCATGTAATGTTTTTAGTGACTGCTTTGCTCTGGGCTCTGAAGAGTGTACTGTATATTTTCCAGCAAACCCTGGGCAACAAGACCCCTCGTGTTGAAACTGTGTAGGAGCCTCCAAAGAGGAAGGATGAAGAACCACGATTTACCAGAACCTGGTCCCATGCAATAAGAGCAGGAGATAGGCAAGGACTAGAGAGATTTACATTTTACAGCATTGGGAGCTCTATTATGATTTCCCACTTATTCTGTGAAAATTGTTCAGGGGGTCCTAGTTTGCATAATTAAAATACATAGCTAGACAGGAATTCAAATTTGGGGCTAAACTGCATGAAGTGTTCAGTTTTGATCATTTTGCTGGTCAAGAACATTTAGGTATTAGAAAAGCAATTAAGATAAGAACAGATTTAAACATTTTATTAAAGTGAATGTTTAAAATGAAATATACACGAGTTAAGAGGCAAGGTACTGTACATCTGGGGTCAGGCTTGGGTTATGGGGGGTTACAGGTATCGTTTACAAGGATGTAAAGATACATACATATCGCATAACCTGCATAGACCCAGATTGGGGTGCAAGAGTTTTTAAAGTGTCAGTGGATAAGTGGGCTCGGGTACGCCACCCATGGAATGAATAAGGAGTCCAAGTCAGTATCGGTGTAGCGGATAAGTACATGGGTGGGGTACCCTTGGTCTGTCAGGGAAGGAAGTGGGTTATTTCCCTGGTCGGTGGTCTCGGTTACTCAGTGTGGTATTGACTGTGTCCTGTGATGTGTTCTGTATAAATGTCTCTGGACCACCTGGTGGTGTCGGACACCATGAGCTGTCTCATGAACCGGGCGTAGCGTCGACCAACTCCACACGCTCTCAGAACCGGCTCGTTGTGGGGGTCCCAGGAGCCCAGGGCTCCCACAAAGAACTATTATGAAATGCCTAGAGAATATAATTCATTATCCAGACAAACTTTCAAATATATAGACATACATGCATGCTAAATTAAAATCAAATTCCTGTGGAATTACATTTATTACATATATCTTCCACATTAAGGCCAAATGAGTTCACTCTCATTAATGTTATTACAATGGATACCATAGTTCTGTGGCACAGAAGGTTCAGAGAAGATACAATGAGATTAGATATGGTTAGATAATTGGAGCCTACAATGAAAGACAGTAACTAAACTTACCTTTGTTGTTTTATCGGTTTCATACCAACACCAATTTTCCCTTGACAGTGTCCTTTTGTTGCAGCAGGCAGAGGAATCTCTCTCTGCCTAAAGCACCAAATGGGTACTGTTTAGATGAACTAAAACAGTTTGGACTAGACAAAGATAAATTATCTTGCCTGTGCCTTCCTGATCTGAAGTAGCCCCCACTATTCCAGTCCTGCACTCCCACACCCCCCTTCCAACTCTGTCAAAGCACCTCATTTCTGACCTACAATTTCGTTTGCAGACTCATTTCAACCAATGGGATTGAAATATGCAAATGAACTGGAGTGAGTAACTCATAACTGTCTGAGTTATTTCTGATATCACAATGCTCCTCTATCTGCCACAACAAATGGGCACAGTGTGGAAATCAGGCTTTTCTGGTGTTCTGGTTTTCCAGTTGTCACCAAACTCAGTATGATTCTTCCCATTGATTCCTAGAACATCCCCTGAAATTCTGGAATTGATTGAATGTGGTCTTCAAAAGTTAGATCACATTACAGACAAACAGAAAATCCCTCAAGTTGCGTATTAGGCCTCACTTCGCTTGGTCGGTGGGTCCTCCCTTTCAATCAACAAGAATCTGTGTTGGAGAGATGGATCTCTAGAAAAAAGTGGGGAAAACCAAATGCTTTCCCTCAGACCAGGCATGCCAGAATATTTTGTATAAGTTGTAATTTCTAAAAAGCAAAGTAGAGATGAGACAATAGCAGGACACCTACCCAAGGCTAACTGAAAGTACCCAATTTACCCAAAGCTTACAGTGAGCTGGGTTTGATGGGATCTCAGACTCAGGCCAAATGAAGCAATGTCTTTGAAGAGGGATGAAGATCAGTTGCTGATGAAGGGGTATTATGCATATGAGACATATTGATGTTTTGTACTACCATATATTGAAATTTTAAAATGCATAAAAAAATCCATAGCACTCCAAAAACTTGTTGACCTTTATTCAAAAGCTTTTTCATTTGGAAGAACTGCCTGCTACATCAATGATATAAAATCAGAAAAAATACAGCTGGTAGATGCAATGCACAAAATCAAAATAAGATTGCTACACTTCTCTCTCCTTAGGAGCTTTCCTTGATTTTAAACGTAATTTATTCTGTTTCAGCTGCACAGTTCCTGCACATTTACTTTAAAATGTCTTTAGTTCTCAGTCTTACATAGATCTAAGGCTATTAAATATAATTTCAGCTGGGAACAGTATACAAGAAAAGTGAAAATATCTCAAAGCGATATTAAAAAAGTAATAATAGTGCTAGCAGAATTTAGAGGCTTGGATACAAAGCCTCCTATCTCCTGGTCACTTGTTCAAATCTGGACCAGGTCAGAAATGACTGAATTTCATTACCATCTAATAGCTGTTCATTGGCCTAAGTGAAATAAGACGGTTGTATCAGTCCAGTTCTACTACACAGGTATGCACATCACAAAAATATATCATCCCAGGCTGCACTAATTGTCAGGTTGGAAATAGAGTTGAACAGCATATGTCCAACCAAAAATTTGATAACTTTAGGCTTTTTATGGTTTATGAATCTCTTGCTGATCGTTGGAGATTTCTGCAAGTTAATTCAGTTTTTGTAAGTATTCACCGAATGCTTGGAATTTTAAAATTTTAGGATATTTGCACATATTCTGTACGGGGAGGAAGGATAGTTTAGTGCATAGAAGATGGACTATGGCCCATGGTCTCTAGAACACTGGATTCAATTCCTCGCTCAGCCAGACTTCCTTGGTGATCTTTGGAAAGTCACTTTATACATCCTGTGCCTCAGTTCCCCATCTGTAAAATGGGGATAATATGCCCATTCCTCACAGGACAGTTGTGTGGATAAAGATAGTAAGGCATCAGGGTACTACTGCGATGAGGGTCGTATCAATAACAATACTAACAGATAGATATATTCATTAATTGCTATCTGTCTACAGTTGGTCACGTGGTGATTTGCTTCCCACTTGTATTACTGTGACTTTTTAACAGGAGAATAATAAATGATGCAAATTGAACCGCAAGAAACACACTTCTGGTACTAACATGACACATTTTCAAGATACACAAATGTTTTGCAATTACCAGCAATTGTAGAAATATTTATGAATAACTAATATTTTGGCCCTGCAAACAGCAGCAAATCGTATGCAAGTTCTTGATTTTCAAATGTATATATACTAATCTGTTTTTCTATTATTTGAGCAGCTCTAATTGACAATCTCAGAAAGGACTCTGGGCTGAATGAAAATGGACACTGAACATCTAGCTAGAGGTGTTTCCTCCAGAAGAGGGGTTGAGGCAATTTGTGTGTATAGCACATGCCTTGCATACCTTCTATTATCTGGATAAATTAAGACCTTCACTCTTTACAACTGAGAGACAAGGTGGATGAGGTAATATCGTTTATTGGATCAACTCAAAGATATTACCTCACTCACCTTTCTCTCTAATACCCTGGGACCAATAAGGCTACAACACTACATACTCTTTACAGCTCAGTTTGGTACCTTTCATAAGCGCTTTGTTCCCATACGCTTTTTTTTTTTTTTTTTTTTTAAATTGCCATCTGAATTCAACAGATTCTTCTTCCTATTTTGAAGTACAGTTCACAAAATAAAGTCTCCAGTATTTCATGGGGTGCCTTCTAAATGAGCTAACAAAAAGGCATACAATCTTGCAAGACAGATTTCACATGACATTTTTGTAGACTTCTTTATTTAGGAATACATTTTAAGCACTGGATTTTTCATATAATAAGATGCTCTTTGCTTTTGTCAAATTGCAAGAGCTAATTGCTATATTGCACTCTTTTCCAGAGGCAACCCACCCACTGAACAATCAAGGAATGTTATTGAGCAATGCATGGAACCAGGGATTCTTCAGTGTTTTGGCTGATTGTTTTTGCTAATTTAGGGGGAAATCTCACCTTTTTTAAACATGGAGGTATTGTCCATATTATAAACAGTACTACAAACTGATTTTACAATAAACCCCTTTCCTCCCACATCTTCTACTCAAACATCCAAAACAAAGCCCTGTCTGTTTTGCAAACTTCCTGAAGATGACAGTACAGCTACAGTAATGCTAGGGATGAATCCTCCAACATAAATTGAAAGCTGGTACATTCTTTTGTGCAGCATCCATCTACTATATGCATTCTGACTAGTTACTAGATTTCAAATAGCATATGTATTTGTAATGTTTTTTCTCAATTATTCGAGAGGGACTGCAAGTGAGAATGTTAATATTCATAGGTCTGACTAGCTGGGAAATCAGACTTCTTAATAAAACAGTGTAACCATGTTGCTGATCCTATCTCAAGGAAAAGTGAATCCCATGGTTCAAGCAGGGCTAGGAAAAAAGAGAATATTTTATTAGGTCTGATTTCTCTGATCAAAGTGATACCAAAAAGAAAGTTTCTCTACACAGATACAACCATGATGAGTGTAGTAGTAGAGATAGAAAGAAAATAATACTAACTCCATCTTATATGCATGTTTGTGTATTTGTATATAAAATGTCTTACACACAATCTGAATGTGTATGTGTGCAGCTACATTTCTACATTTTATCATAAGCTATAACAAAAGTGAATTTGTCTATTTTATTCCACCTCACCCTGTAAGTAAGTATAGAATAATTGATTAATAGAAGTGACTTGATTCTATTCTCCCTCTGGGAAAAAGCAGCTGAATTGTTTTTCTTTACACTGGACAAAAGGGGGCACTCATGTATTTCTTACATTATTGTTCATAGATTATATCAGTTGGTAGAGAATGTAGCTGTGACAATAGTTGCAAAAGGAGGTTGCAGAAAAATACCAAATTAGTATAATACTGTAGAGACCTAGAGAGTCTATCGAGAGAGAGAGAGAGAGAGAGAGAGAGAATGAGAATGCTGGAAGATATTCTAGCACAACGCAGTCGAAGGGCTTGACTCTGCAAATCCTGTGTGGTGCACAGCAAGGAGTGTGAAGTTATGCAGCAGCACAGATGGGAGCTGAGCCCACACAGCGATGAACAGAGTATGGGCTGAGCCTTAAGCATATGTTCAGCACAGAGCAGAAACTACTGTCAAGCCCCTGGCAAGTGCAGAGTGCATGGCAAAGAAGTGCAAATGTAGGTAGCAAATGAGTGCGTCTGAAGAGACAGTGGTTTTAGTACAATCCTTAACATGCTCATCGGAGTTACATGCTCTCCAGCCTTAGTCCTGTCAGGCAGAAGTAACTTGATGACTGTGCAGCAGTATTTTCACTGGTGCAGAATTGGGCTCCCTTTCACTCATAGTCCTACTAATTATAATTTACCTTGTCCTTATACACAGCACTCTCTGTGCACGATCGAGCCTTAAGAAGGGAATCTATGAAAAACTCAAATTAATCATTTGTCAAAAAAAAAAAAAAAAACACCCTCAAAACCCAAATACTCCAAGCCAGTGGTGCCAATTAGGAGAGACTATGGGGGTGGGAGAGTGAACGACCCCTACCCAAGATTTTTGCACTTGCTCAATGTCCCATAGGCCATGGACCCAGTGGGGCCATAGCCCAACCACTTTTAAGCAGTGGCCCCATACTTAGGGCTACCATATTTTTATTTTAAAAAAGGAGGACACTGCACGGGGCCCCGGCCCTGCCCCAACTCCGCCCCTTCCCTTTCCCAACTCCGCCCCTTCCCCGCCCCCTTCCCCGCCCCTTCCCCAAAGTCCCTGCCCCAACTCTGCCCCCTCCCCTGAACGCTCCACCCTCTGCTCCTCCCCCTCCCCTGCTTCATGCGAATCAATTGTTCGCGGGAAGCCTGAAACAAGGAGGCAGCAGGTAAGCTGGGGCTGGGGCTGGGGCTGGGGCTGGGGCTGGGGCGGGGCACGGCCCAGTCCGGCCCCCCCGGCCGAGCGGCTCCCTCCGGTGGCCAGCCGGCCCAGGCCAAGAGGCTCTGGCCCCGGCGTCTCCCGCCAGGCTTGGCTTGGGCCCTGGGGCGCTGGCCACCGGCCGAGCACCGCCGGCCCCGGCCTGGCCCCCGGCTGAGCACCGCTGGCCCCGGCCCGGCACCCGGCACCCGGCCGAGCACCGCCAGCCCCGCACCGCCGGCCCCAGCTGAGCACCGCCGGCCCCAGCGGCCCCGGCCCCCAGCCGAGCACCACCGGGCCCTCCCTCCCTATTTTCCCGGACATGTCCGGCTTTTGGGGATTTCCTCCCGGATGGGGATTTGAGGCCCAAAAAGCCGGACATGTCCGGGAAAATCCGGACATATGGTAACCCTACCCATACTAAATCAGTGTGGCTGTTACTGCTGTGATCGGGAGCATCACCCTGGCTGTGTGGGGTCGCAACACCACTGAAATTTGACCCAGCTGACCCTCCTCTAGACAGGGCAGCCGGGCCAAATGGTGTTACGATTTGGTGCATGGGGAGTCTGTTCCTGTACAGCGGAGCCCAGGGGAGTCCACTGAGAACTAAACTCCTGGCAACGCTGGCTCACACACTGTGTGGGTAAGAGAGAGGGGAGACTCCTTGGCCAAGGGAGACCCAGGGTCCCTGAGGAAGTGGGTGGGCCAAGTGGGGACTGGAAATTGTCGTCCCCCCCCCCCGAAGAAATATCTGAACTGGTGCCACTGTTCCAAGACTCACCAAATGTTGACTAAAGCAAAATATATTTGGACAGCAAAGTAAATCAATATGTAGGGAAAAATTTCCAACTGAAGTTTCTTATTTTTAAACTTTGTATATAGTGCTGTAGGGATCAAAGCCACTATCAGCTGGAAAAACACCACAACTATCATAGACATGGATAGTAGCTTTAGATGCAATAGAAAATTGCTTTAAAACGCAGAAAGTATGGCATGTCATTCACAAAGGTTTCAATTGCTATGAATCATTTGCTCCACCGGCTGCTCGATCCTGCAAAGAACTCTGCGTGGGTGGAGCAGCTGGAGTTTGTCCATGTTCCTCGCATATACTGTGCTGTTAGAGTATAACTGAAAAATGTTGCCTGCAATACCAGTCAGTCTCTTAATTTACATTGAAACCATTTTGTTCGGTTAAGCTAAATGTCAGTCAATCAAGTGCTTTTTGCTGCATTGGAGGCATGCTCAGCATACTTCCCCTTCCTCTGCCAGAACGCCAACGCTCTCTTTCCCTAGTCATTCAGCTGGCCACCGTAGGCTTCTTTTTTGCATCCCCACAGATCATTGCATTGGCTATTCTTCCTCATCCTCCCAGGCTGTTCCAGGCTGTTCCCCTCACCATTGCAGGCTTTTCTTTTGGTTTACTCCACTACAAATGAAGTGTTCCTCATATTACAGATGGGAAACTGAAGCAAAGAGAGGATAAGTGATTTGCCTAAGGCCAGAACATGTGCACTAAGGATCACTCCTTTCAAAAAGACATTCCCATGTTTTAAGAAACTTTTTTAAATCTCAAGATTTCTCATTATAGTTTTGCACAAGCGTTTGTTAAAACCAAGTCCACCTCTGCAAAGCAAATGATTGTTGCTGGTGTTTTGGATGGTCACTTTAGACAGCTTTCAATATAGGTAAAGAACACTACACAAGCATTGGAAATTAGATTAGAGAAGAAAAATCACACAGAATAGATTTGTCACTTCATTATATGGAATTTTAGGAGTCTGAATCCTTGATATTAAATGAAAGTCTGCAATCAGGAGCTGTATCAAATCATTGGATTGTAAGTTAACATAGGAGCATAAGAAAAGAGTGGGGTTTCTAAAGATACTGATACCAAGAGCAAGACTGTGAATTTGCAGTTAAGACCTGTAGCCTTTTTTTTATTTAAATTGAATTTTGTAATTTCATATTAAACTACCATGGGTTCAGCTCCCGTTGCTACAGCTTCAAGCTCAGAGTAAAAATTACTTCTGGTACTTTTCTCAAACTTGGAGACTTTAGGAACACATGAAGTCCAAGGACAGTGATCACAGACACAATCACAAGTACTAAGTCTTATCTGTGCTACACATTTTATTAATGCAATAAGTAAAGTTACAATTACCTATGCATATAGAAATCCTACATAAATCCATGCAACAATTAAGACTATAGTCATAATCACATCCCTAAAGATATTCCAGGGTCTGATAGATCTCTCAACAGATGATCATCGGTAGAGGGATGGTTCCTGCTGGGGTTTCCCATGGGGCCTACCCTTGTGGCGTCCCACTTTTACCTAACCAGGGAACTTTTTTTATATTGTTGTTCTGTGCACTCCTAACACCTTATGCATATGCATGCGGGTTTCAACCCTCTTTTCCTTATCTGAACCTTCCACACCCCATGAATATTGGGGTGCTCTGTTTCTCATAGGTTGTTCTTAGTCTTTTTTATTCTCATTAGCATTTATGCAAAATATGTATCCTGCAGGCAGGACAGAACATTCCATGATATTAGTCAGGTCTCCCTTGATCTTGGACACTACATTGCAGTTTATTGCAATCTAGTTTTTTTGTAACATCACCTGTTGGCACATCTTTTACATGAATCTTCTGACCTTACTGGCATGGGGTCATCCTTAGGTCACCCACTCATGTCAAGCATTCGTAAGCCTATGTCCTAGTAACATCTATTTAGCATATGTTAATTATATATGAAGTAGCATATAAATTGACCATAACACAATGATAAATGGATGATAAAATGAACTAATTAGCTACAAGCCAATTGCAAATCTGTGTTATTTTTATGGTCTTCTTTATGAAAGAGAGGCACCGACAGACTTGATTTGTCAAATTTCTCACAATCTGGGTTTGAAAGTTTAACTCTAACTTGAATTTTATTGCGTTTCCATTCTGCTCAGTAGAGACTGGATAAAGGTGATGAGAGGGGGCAGCAAGAAAGATAATATCATGAAAAAATGAATACAGTACAACATAGATACCGTATTTAGGGCACTCACTTTTGCCAGCCTGTCTTTGGGACTCTCCTATAACCCTAATACATAAACACAGGGTTCTGTTAATGAGAAAAGCATTTAGAGAAAAAGCGAATCATTGCTGGGGAAAACAACAACATAGGTTTAAAAATAATGACAAGATTGTTAAAAGCGCCCCAACAGTTCAAGAGGTTCACAATACCTCAAATTCCATGATGTTCACCCACCCCAAGTCAAAAGGACAACTGATAACTAAGCAAGATGTGTTCAGTGAAGTTTTGTCTGGTCACATACTTTAATTAGACTGACTCACAAGTCACTTCCTGCCCATGGTCTAGCATCCCTATTTATAGCCGGAAGAAGAGCTTGTGCTCTGTCTGAGGCAGCATGTGAGCCCAAGCTATTGATAATTAATATATATTAAGACATTATTGGCTATATGGGTCCATATTCCCTTGAGGGGAAAAGTAGTTAGTATTTGGTATCGGAGGAAGTAATAAAGCACCTAGACAGGTTCAGAATAGCCTAGTGACTAATCTGAAGGACAAAAACAGTCCTGTTTATTTCTCTTCCAACTCATTCACATTTTTATGATAAACTGGTAAAAGGGTTCTAAAATACATAGAACTTGAAAATCTCCTTGTGTTTGTGCAGTGTCTAGCACAAGGGGTCCCAACCTAGTGGAGACCTCTAGGCTCTGCCACAATGATAAATAATTATAATAAAGCTAGCTTGCCACCCTACCTCAGGGCTTATTCTATATCCACTGTTGCATTGTTGCTGTTGTAATCTGGCCTCACTCGCAAACATAGTGTAAATAATAATCAGTATAAACAACAAGACTTGCTGGAAAATAGCCTCTGAACTTTATTGATGAACATGCATGTACAATGCAGATAGCTTCCTCAGAGAGATACTACCAGAGTTCTCTCAGCAAAGTCACTTCTGGATTAACAGGAGGACACTCTCCAGCAAGCAATTAACATTAACACCATCCTAACATCTGGGTAGAACTTTTCAAAATCTTGATGGGAGGGTTGAATGTGAGACACATTTATCACACTGATAAAGTGGTCACAAACAAGGGCACAATACGACATTTAGGAAACTAGGTAACAGTTTTTGTAGAAGGAGGGGACTGAAGGCTACTGTGAAAAATCAAAAGGATGAAGTTAAGAACAAAGCCAAAAAATGTTAAAGCCTGCTGAACTGGGTTGAGTTATCCTGTTCCTACAATCCCATCCAAACTCTGCTGTCTTGTATATCTTATATTTTAGAAAATTGACAAAAGAATCAGTTCAGTTTTAACAGAGGAATATATGGATGGGTTACAAAGGAGGAAAGCTTTAGAACTGCCTCTAGCCCATAGAGACCTATCACGGAGAAATCCCAGGTATAGTTTATACTCCTCACTCCAGCACATATCTAATTCAGATGCAGGTGAGAACTTATTGTTGCTTAGTAAGCAGTTAAACGTAATTAATGGGTATTGCTGGGAGAGGAGAGGAGGAAGTAGCAGTCATGAACAATCTTAGGAGTTTTGTCCCTATTAGAAAATTTGCATTGGTGTAACTAAAATTATTTTCATAGAATTATAGAAATGTAGAGCTAGAAAGGATCAAGTATACTAGACCATCCCTCACAGGTGTTCGTGTAATCTGTTCTTAAAATCCTTTAATGCCAGGGATTCCACAACTCCCTGAGTAACCTATTCCAGTACTTAACTATCCTTATAGTTAATTTTCCTTCTATACAACCTAAATTTCCCTTGCTGCAGATTAATCCAATTGCTTTTTGTCCTACCTTCCGTGGATGTAGAGAACAATTGATTACCATCCTCTTTGTACCAGCCCTAAGTGTAGCATTTTGCACTTCCCCTTGTTGATTTCAGAGCAGTTCTCCAATTTATCAAGATCTCTTTGAATTCTAATTCTGTCTCCAAAGTGCTGCAACCCCTCCCAATTTTGTGTCATCTGCAAATTTTATAAGCATACTCTCCACTCCTTTATCCAAGGCATTAATAAATTACTGAATAGTACTGGATTCATGAGAGCCCCCTGGGGGACTCCACTAGATACTTCCTCCAAGTTTGACAGTAAACATTGTTAACTACTCTTTGAGTAAGGGATTTCAACCCACTTTATAGTAATTTCATCTAGATCATGTTTCCCTGCTTTGCTTATATGAATGTCAAGTAGAATGTGTCCAAAGCTTTACTAAAATCAAGATACGTCATGTCTACTGCTTTCCCCCATCCATTAGGCCAGTAACCCTGTCAAAGAAGGAAATTAGGTTGATTGACATGATTTGTTCTTGACAAAACCATATTGGCTATTACTTACCAGCTTACTATCTTCTAGGTGCTTAAAAATTCAGTGTATAATAATTTGTTCTAGTACCTTTCCCGGTATTGAAGTTAGGCTGACTGGTCTGTGATTCCCTAGGTCCTCTTTGTTCTCCTTTTTAAAGATAGGCACTATGTTTGACTTCTCCAGTGCTCTAACCTCAGCAGTCCCGCATGAGTTCTCAAAGATAATTGCTAATAGTTCTGAGATTACATCAGCTAGTTCCTTAAATACCAAAAGATGAATTTCATCAGGCCTTACCGACTTAAATACATTTAATTTATCTAGATATTTATTTGTATTCTTTAACCTGTTCTTTCCCTATTCTGGCTTGTGTTCCTTCCCCTTTGTTGTTAATATTAATTGTTTAAGCAAAATAGGCATTAAACACACCAGCATTCTTAGGCCTGGTCTACACTACGAGTTTAGGTCGAATTTAGCAGCGTTAAATCGAATTAAGCCTGGACACATTCACACAGCTAAGTCCCTTTTTTCGACTTAAAGGGCCCTTTAAACCAATTTCTTTACTCCACCTCCGACGAGGGGATTAGCGATAAAATCGGCCTTAGCAGGTCGGAATTGGGGTAGTGTGAACGGAATTCGACGTTATTGGCCTCCGGGAGCTATCCCACAGTGCTTCATTGTGACCGCTCTGGACAGCCCTCTCAACTCAGATGCACTGACCAGGTAGACAGGAAAAGCCCCGCGAACGTTTGAATTTCATTTCCTGTTTGCCCAGCGTGGAGAGCACAGGTGACCACGCAGAGCTCATCAGCACAGGTAACCATGATGGAGTCCCAGGATCGCAAAAGAGCTCCATCATGAACCGAACAGGAGGTACGGGATCTGCTCGCCATATGGGGAGATGAATCAGTGCTAGCTGAACTCCGTAGCAGTAAACGAAATGGCAAAATATTAGAAAAGGTCTCCAAGGCCATGAAGGACAGAGGCCATAACAGGGACGCACAGCAGTGCCACGTGAAAATTAAGGAGCTAAGGGAAGCCTACCACAAAGCCAGAGAGGCAAACGGAAGGTCCGGGGCAGAGCTGCAAACATGCCGCTTCTACGCGGAGCTGCATGCCATGCTAGGGGGTGCAGCCACCACTACCCCAACCGTGTGCTTTGACTCCTTCAATGGAGAAACACACAGGGAAGCGGGTTCGGGGTACGAGGAAGATGAGGATGAAGATAATGTAGATAGCTCACAGCAGCAAGGAAGCGGAGAAACCGGTTTCCCCAACAGCCAGGATATGTTTATCACCCTGGACCTGGAACCAGTAACCCCTGAACTCACCCAAGGCGTGCTCCCAGACCCTGAGGGCACACAGGGGACCTCTGGTGAGTGTACCTTTGTAAATATTACACATGGTTTAAAAGCAAGCGTGTTTAATGATTAATGATTAATTTGCCCTGGCAATCGCGGCCAGTACAGCTACTGGAAAAGTCTGTTAACGTGTATGGGGATGGAGCGGAAATCCTCCAGGGACATCTCCAGAAAGCTCTCCTTCATGTACTCCCAAAGCCTTTGCAAAAGGTTTCTGGGGAGGGCTGCCTTATCCCGTCTGCCATGGTAGGACACTTTACCACGCCAGGCCAGTAGCACGTAGTCTGGAATCATTGCATAACAAAGCATGGCAGCGTATGGTCCCGGTGTTTGCTGGCATGCAGACAACATCCATTCCTTATCGCTCTTTATTATCCTCAGGAGAGTGATATCATTCACGGTCACCTGGTTGAAATGGGGCGATTTTATTAAGGGGACATTCAGAGGTGCCCGTTCCTGCTCTGCTGAACAGAAATGTTCCCCGCTCTTAGCCACGCAGTGGGGGGTGTGTGTGTGTGTGAAGTGATCATCCCCGATAATTGGGTGTGTGGGGGGGAGGGGTGTTAGTTGGGTTTGTGCTGCACGGAAACCGCAGCCCCTCCTTTTACATTGCAAACCCATTTTAAATGGCCAACCCAACGGGTGCTTGGTATGGGAAATGAGGGCGCTACTGTTTGAAACCATTCCCACATGTTAAGAAGGTTAAAAAAGCCAAAAGACTGTGGCTTACCATGGCTGCCTGCAAGCCGAAATCTGTTGCCTGGCACTGCGTGAGTGATCTCTCACACCAAACCGGCAGGCCCTCAATATAAGAGGAAAAATGCGACCTTGTAACGAAAGCACATGGGCTGTGTAATGTGAACAGCAAAATTTAACGTGAAAGAGTGTACCCATTGTTCTCTAAAATGTGTCTTTTTTAACCATCTCTCCCTTCTCCTCCACCAGCTGCAAATGTTTCTCCTTCACAGAGGCTAGTGAAGATTAGAAGGAGAAAACAGCGGACTCGGGATGATATGTTCTCGGAGCTCCAGATGTCCTCCCACGCTGACAGAGCACAGCAGAATGCGTGGAGGCAGTCAATGTCAGACTACAGAAAAGCACAATATGAACGAGAGGAGAGGTGGCGGGCTGAATCGCGGGATGAACAGAGCAAGTGGCGGGCTGAAGATGATAGGTGGTGTCAGCTTGCAGACAGAAGGCAAGAGTCAATGCTCCGGCTGCTGGAGTATCAAACTGATATGCTCCAGCGTATGGTTGAGCTGCAGGAAAGGCAGCAGGAGGAGAGACCGCCGCTACAGCCCCTGTGTAACCAACAGCCCTCCTCCCCAAGTTCCATAGCCTCCTCACGCAGACGCCCAAGAACACGGTGGGGGGGCCTCCGGCCCCCCAGTCACTCCACCCCAGATGATTGCCCGAGCATCAGAAGGCTGGCCTTCAACAAGAGTTAAAGTTTTAAACTGCAGTGTGTCCTTTTCCTTCCCTCCTCCCCCACCCATCCCGGGCTACCTTGGCAATTATCCCCCTAGTTGTGTGATGAATTAATAAAGAATGCATGAATGTGAAGTAACAATGACTTTATTGCCTCTGCAAGCGGTGCTCGAGGGGGGGAGGGGAGGGTGGGGTGGTTGGTTTACAGGGAAGTAGAGTGAACCGGATGGGGGTGGGGCGGAGGGTTCATCAAGGAGAAACAAACAGAAGTTTCACACCGTAGCCTGGCCAGTCACAAAACTCGTTTTCAAAGCTTCTCTGATGCGCACCGCACCCTGCTGTGCTCTTCTAACCGCCCTGGTGTCTGGCTGCGCGTAATCAGCGGCCAGGCGATTTGCCTCAACCTCCCACCCCGCCATAAATGTCTCCCCCTTACTCTCACAGATATTGTGGAGCGCACAGCAAGCAGCAATAACAATGGGGATATTCTTTTCGCTGAGGTCTGAGCGAGTCAGTAAGCTGCGCCAGCGCGCTTTTAAACGTCCAAATGCACATTCCACCACCATTCGGCACTTGCTCAGCCTGTAGTTGAACAGGTCCTGACTACTGTCCAGGCTGCCTGTGTACGGCTTCATGAGCCATGGCATTAAGGGGTAGGCTGGGTCCCCAAGGATAATGATAGGCATTTCAACATCCCCAACGGTTATTTTCTGGTCCGGGAAGACAGTCCCTTCCTGCAGCTTTTGAAACAGACCAGAGTTCCTGAAGACACGAGCATCATGTACCTTTCCCGGCCATCCCACGTTGATGTTGGTGAAACGTCCCTTGTGATCCACCAGGGCTTGCAGCAGCATTGAAAAGTACCCCTTGAGGTTTATGTACTCGGTGGCTTGGTGCTCCGGTGACAAGATAGGGATATGGGTTCCGTCTATCGCCCCACCACAGTTTGGGAATCCCATTGCAGCAAAGCCATCCACTATGACCTGCACGTTTCCCAGAGTCACTACCTTTGATATCAGCAGGTCTTTGATTGCCCTGGCAACTTGGATCACAGCAGCCCCCACAGTAGATTTGCCCACTCCAAATTGATTCCCGACTGACCGGTAGCTTCTGGCGTTGCAAGCTTCCACAGGGCTATCGCCACTCGCTTCTCAACTGTGAGGGCTGCTCTCATCCTGGTATTCTGGCACTTCAGGGCAGGGGAAAGCAAGTCACAAAGTTCCATGAAAGTGCCCTTACGCATGCGAAAGTTTCGCAGCCACTGGGAATCGTCCCACACCTGCAACACGATGCGGTCCCACCAGTCTGTGCTTATTTCCCGGGCCCAGAATCGGCGTTCCACGGCATGAACCTGCCCCAGTAACACCATGATTTGCACATTGCTGGGGCCTGTGCCTTGTGAGAGGTCTATGTCCATGTCAATTTCCTCATCACTCTCGTCGCCACGCTGCAATCGCCTCCTCGGCTGGTCCTGGTTTTGCTTTGGCATGTCCTGGCTCTGCATATACTCCAGGACAATGCGCGTGGTGTTCATAGTGCTCATAATTGCCGCGGTGATCTGAGCGGGCTCCATGATCCCAGTGCTATGGCGTCTGGTCTGAAAAAAGGCGCAAAACTAGTATCTGATGGACGGAGGGAGGGGCGAGTGACGACATGGCGTACAGGTACAGGGAATTAAAATCAACAAAGGTGGCTGTGCATCAGGGAGAAACACAAACAACTGTCACATAGAATGGCCCCCCCAAAGATTGAACTCAGAACCCTAGGTTTAGCAGGCCGTTGATTTCACAGAGGGAGGGGGAAGCAAATGAATACAGAACAAATCTATTTTTTACATCTTAAACTGGCAGACGACGGTGCAGCATGACTGATAGCCCTCGGCATCTTCTGGGTGCTTGGCAGAAAATACTGGGCGCTTGGCAGAAAATAGCATACTACGACTGATAGCCATCATTGTCGTTGGGAAGGCAGCGACTGGGGGACATACGGAGTTTCAGCCACTGCAGTACGACGATGACGGATACCAGTCGTAATACACCATCTTCTACCAAAAAGCAAGGGGCTGCTGCTGTGTAGCAATGCAGCCCCATGTCTGCCAGCCCCACGTCTGCCAGCACCCAGATCGCTGATGAAGGCTACCAGTCATACTGCACCGTCTACTGCCAAAAGGCAATTAGCTGCTGCTGTGTAGCAATGCAGTACCACGTCTGCCAGCACCCAGATGACATATGGTGACAGTGAGCTGAGCTGAGCTGAGCGGGCTCCATGCTTGGCGTGGTATGTTGTCTGCACAGGTAACCCAGGTAAAAAGGCGCGAATCGATTGTCTGCCGTTGCTCTGACGGAGGGGGAGGTGCCTGACGACATGTACCCAGAACCCCCCACGACACTGTTTTGCATCATTCAGGCATTGGGATCTCAACCCAGAATTCCAATGGGCGGCGGAGACTGCGGGAACTGTGGGATAGCTACCCACAGTGCAACGCTCCGGAAGTCGACGCTAGCCTCGGTACTGTGGACGCGGTCCGCCGACTTAATGCACGTAGAGCATTTTATGTGGGGACACACACAATCGGCTGTATACAACGGATTTCTATAAAACTGGCTTCTATAAATTCGACCTAATTTCGTAGTGTAGACATACCCTCAGTGTCACCAGTTTTAGCTCTCTTTCCCTGGCAAGTAATAGACCTACACTTTTATTTCTCTTTCTCTTGCTCCTACTTTTTTTCATAGAACCACTTCTTATTGTCTTTTATGTGCATTACTGGGTTCAATACATTTTGTGACTTTCCCTTTCTGATTTTGTCCCTATAGTCTTGTGTTGTTCTTTTATACTGCTCCTTAGCAATTTGTCCATGTTTCCACTACTTTCTGTAGGATTATTTTTTGATTTTCAAGTAATTAAAGAGCTGTGCAGCCATATTGACTTCTTACTATTCTTCCTATTTTTCCTTTGCATGGGGAAAGTTTTCTGGTGTGCCTTAAATATTGTCTCTTTGAGAACCTACCAGCTCTCCTAAACTCCTTTTTCCCTTAGATTTTTTCCCATGGGACCATTCCTACTAGTTCTTTCAGTTTGTTAAAGTCTGCTTATTTATAATCACTCTAGTTACACCATTGCAAACCCTTGTAGATGCACTTAAGCTGGTTTAAAGCTCACTTAAATCAGTTTAAACTTAAATGCCTCTACATTCGAAGTATGCATTGGTGTAACTAGATTAATGTAGATTGACTTAGTACATTGGTGCAGCTTTTCTAATGTACAGCAGCCTTTAGAGAGCCTGAACATGGTTCTCATGTGCTTTAACCCTTGTGTAGCCATTTACACTTGACATGTAAATAGAAGAAGCTATCAAATCAGAATGTATTACTCATTTGCACCAGTGTTAGTGCTTTACTCCCATTTTGCACAGGTGTAAATAACTATATAAAGTGTAAAAACCAAAGAATCAAGCTGTCTGTACACAACATCACTAAGAATCCTCATTCTTCCCCTGCCACCAAACTCCACCCCCACCCCAGCTTTATGTTAGCATCTGGAGTTTTTCCATGTTCCTAACATATATTGTCCTGACACATTCTCACTCAAAAACATTACCTCCAATATCCTTCCATCTCTTAGGGTATATTTACGCCACCAAAAAACTGTGTTCTTAACCTGGGTTAGCAAACATGGGTTAAAATAGGACTGAAGACACAGCAACTCTGCTTTTAACTCAGGTTAGCAGCTTAGGTTACAGCCTATAAAGGAGTCTGGGGTTGGACACAAGCTGCTAACTCAAGTTAACAGCAGAATTGCTGTGTCTCCACTGCCAGTTTAACCTGAGTTAGCTAATGCAAGTTAAGAACACAACTTTTTTGGCAGCATAGACATACCTTTAGTTTACATTAGATATATTTTTCTCTTTAGATGTCAGTCAGTCAATCCACACACAGGCACTGACTTTGTCTTTTCCTGGGAGGTGCTCGACCCCTGCTCTGCCCCAGGCCCCACCCCCATTCCACTTCTTCCCCCAAGCTCCCACCCCTGCCCCGCCTCTTCCCACCCCATTCTGCTCCCTCCCCCAAGCATGCTCCGCCGTTTCTCCTCCTCTTCTCCCCCGGTGCCTCCTGCACATCCCTAAACAGCTGATCTGCGGCAGGTGGGAGGTGCTCAGAGGGAGAGTGAGGAGCTGATTGGTGGGGTCACCCGCGGGCAGGAGGCATTGGGGAAGAGAGGGAGGAGCTGATAGAGGGGCTGCCAGTGAGTGCTGAGCACCCACAATTTTTTTCCCGTGGGTGCTCCAGTCCCGGAGCACCCATGGAGTCGGCACCTATGAATCCACCAATCTATCTTCTGGCCTGGGGACAGAATGACAGTGATGGACACAGAGAGTTTTCATTCAAACAACCACACCCTATGTTCACAAAAATAGCATTCACCTCCTGGATCTAATACCACAGAAATAAGGCTGAAATGCCACAGTTCACATAAGGTGGATGAGTTAATATCTTTTATTGGCCCAACTTCTGTCGGTGAGAGAGACCTTTTCTGATACAGAAACATATAAAGCCTGCAGCCTAGTAGCATTCCCCAATTCCATGATCTCCCCTGAAACACTCACTAAGTTTCCTCTTCCAGTACCCCCACCTCTGAAGATACCTCCCAGGTATATAGCCACTCCCAGGCCCACAGCACTTCCTGCTCCCCTAATGGTCTCCCATCTTCTTCTGTAACTTTCCCCCATGGGAACTTCAACCCCTGTGTCCATAGCTCCCAATGTCTTCCAGGGGTCTGACCACTTCACCCCACATTGCTCTCCCTATCCCCTGGAGGCTTTCCCCATCCACTTCAGGCTCCTCTTGTCCTGCTATGAGTGTCATTCCTAGTGTCACTTACATCTTATGGCTCCTCATGGTCACTCAACGTCCCCCATCATGGGTTACTCTGCTCTACTCTGACCTTTTCAGGACCCTTCCCACTCCATTTCTCCTCTTTCCCACCCAAAGGTCAAGCAGACGGCAGAGGGGGGTGAGGCAATTGCCTCCCTGATAGATCTTCCCAATATAGAACAGGAAGGCACAGAGGTGGAAAGACAAGCGCTGTCAAGGGGAGAGTGAAAGGAGAAGTAGTTACTGCACAGTGCACAGTCAGTAGCTGCTATAGCACAGCACCCTCCAGCACCAGCAACCTGATACCTCACGATTTCTTTTTCTCTGACCCGGGACAGACTTGACCATAAGTGGAGACTCTGAGGCACGTCGAGGTGTCACCCCCCGTGATTCGCTGTGGCAAAGTGCCTGTTCTCTCCCCCATTATCTATCTTGCTCTCACCCCAATCTATTCAGAAAAAAACCTGGGGGAAACGGATTTTTGCAGCGTGTCTTGAAGATCACCAAATGCAGACACCCGTGAACAGCAAGTTCTAGAGTGCAGGGTCCCCTCAAAGAGGAGACTGTGCTGACATCCTATTCCCATTAAACTTACCACTGTTAGCTTGAGCACCTGGGATGAGTGCAACTGCAGCAGTATCACACGAAAAGAAGCAGTCACATGAGCTGGAGCTAAGTGGTTTATAATTCTAGATGCACAAAAAGGCATTTGAAATCCTCTCTTTTTCCAGCACTCATTCAGATCATTTGAAAATAGTCAATTGGATTTTTTTTACATGCATATTTGGGGAAGTAGGAGACATTGCTTCAGATTGAAAATTATTTTTATTGTAATGTTGATGCAAGAATACACATGACTGGTTAGAGAATATTAATGTATTTCAATGATTAAGATAGATGCTAAAAGACCCAATCCTGCAAGGTGCTGAGTAATCCTCAACTTCCCCCGTTTTCAGCAGGAGTTTAGCATTGCTCAGCTACCTTGGGATCAGGCCATGAGAAGATTTTACAGCCTGCTGGGGTTTAAATCACTCCCACTTACTCTTGCATCACTTAACAAATTTTACAAAAGTCCAATAAATTAAAACAGGAGGGAGAAGAAGGAAACTATTAATCCACTATGAATAAGACAAATGTCTCCCACAAAAAAAATGCATATATTTACTGATCATCAGCGTAATAAAATAACAGGAGGAAATTCTTAACGCTGAGTATAATGTTCTAAAATCGCTAGGAAAAGCACACTGGGAAGGGCAGGGGTAAGACGTTCAATCTCCTTAAACAGCAGCTGAAGCAGGCTCTAAATTAATCAGGTTCCTTAGAAAGGCTAATAAGAAGGGGGCTGATGAGACACAGCTGCACCCAATCCCTCTAAAAACCTTCAAAAAGAAAGGAATTAAATGATAATGTCAATGGAACAGAACATCATCACAGGATGGTCTCCGGCTGCCACAAAAACGCCACAGCAGTAAGAGAGATAATTACCCTGTGCCTATGTCCTGTGTTTTCATTTAGTGTACTTGATTCTGTTATTTCAAGTGAGTGGTACAAATTATCATTTTGGAGGATTTAAAATTGTATTGAACTTTAGAATGCAGTCCCAATATTTTTTTTAAAGTATGTGTCACATTTGTGCACAAAATGTCTGCTGCACCCATGCAAACCAGGATTTCAAGAAAGTAAGAGGAGTGTGTGTATTCACAAATTTTGTCTGTGCATTAGGTGCGGCTCATCTGGTAATTTGGGCTGGAATATAGAGAGAAATAAAATAACCTCTCACCATAAAGAGCCGAACGCCTTCAGCACAATGAATTTACAGCATTACATTTGTGAAGAAAGTGCCCAACAGAGTGAGGTGGGATGTGAGTCAGTGTGTCTCAGGAAACTCTTTGTGTATGTAGACAGACATTTGTGGTGCAGTAGATGGCACTAACTGGGATTTAGTAGTATTCCAGGAAAAAAATGTTTTCTCATTGTATGTAATTAATGGTATAGGACAGTGATACTATACAAGTACGTTACTTACTGAATTCTGTGGAAGAAGAGAAAGGAGTCTGTGGGTATGTTTACACACTACACTAAGCCTATGATCTGAATCAGATTTGAGCCCCGCAGATTTCCTGTGTGGGGACCTGTGACAGGAATGCTGTTGAAGAGGCCTGAGCCCTGGTGGAGTGTGTGGTTATCGGCAGAGAGGGCACCTTCGCCAAGTCATAACACTCCCGAATGCATGATGCGATCCATGACGAGATACGTTGCAATGAGACAGGGAGGCCCTTCATTCTATCTGCCACCGCTACAAATAACTGGATGGACTTTCAGAACAGCTTCGTTCTCTCTATATAGAAGGCTAGTGCCCAGCGGACATCCAATGAGTGAAGCTTTTGCTCCCTGCCGCTGGAATGTGGCTTAGGATAGAATACTGGGAGGAAGATGTCCTGGTTGATGTGAAACTGGGAGACAAACTTAGGCAGAAAAGCCGGGTGAAGTCTGAGCTGAACCTTGTCCTTATGGAATACAGTATAAGGGGCATAGGCGCCAACTTTCTCCGGCGTCAGTGGGTGCCCGCGCCCCCCTGCCCCTGGTCCCGCCCCGACTCCACACTTTCCCCATCCCTAGCCCCGCCCCCATTCCAACCCCATCCCCAAAGTCCCTGCCCTAACTGCGCCCCTTCTCTGCCCCTATTGGATCCCTTCCCCAAATCCCCGCCCCGGCCCTGTCTCTTCCCCCAGTGTGCCGCATTCCCCCTCCTCTCCCCTCCCTCCCTGCCCCGCGAATCAGCTGTTTCGCAGCGCAAGCGCTGGGAGGAGGTGGAGGTGAGCTGGAGCAGGGGCCGTGGGAGGGGGCGGGGCGGGAAGCTGCCGGTGGGTGCTGAGCACCCACCAATTTTTTTCCCTGGGTGCTCCAGCCCTGGAGAACCCATGGAGTCGGCGCCTATGATAAGGGGGCTCTGATGTAAGGGCCCTGAGCTCTGACACTCTCCTAGCTGAGGTTATTGCCACCAGAAACGCTACCTTGTGTGAGAGATAAAGCAAGGAGCATGTCGCCAGTGGCTCAAATGGTGGGCCCATAAGTCTGGAAAGGACTAGATTAAGGTCCCAAGGTGGGATAGGCTGTCGCATTTGTGGGTAAAGTCTGTCGAGACCTTTAAGGAAATGGCTGACCATTGGGTTCACGAAGACTGAGTAGCCGTCTGTGCCCGGATGGAAGGCGGAGATGGTGGCCAAGTGAACCCTTATCGACAACATGGATAGTGCCTGTTGCTTAAGATGGAGGAGGTAGTCCAGCAAAAACGGCACTGAGGTGAGCATCAGAGACGGACGGTGCTGCTCCGACCAGATGGAGAACCTCTTCCACTTGGCAAGGTATGTCGCCCTTGTGGAGGGCTTTCTACTGCCAAGGAGAACTTGCCTGACTTGATCAGAGAAGGACAGCTTCACCACGTTCAGCCATGGAGCTTCTACTCTGTGAGGTGGACCGACTCGAGGTTCGGCTGCTGGAGGCGGCGTGATCCCGTGTGATTAGGTCCGTGGTGAGTGGTAGGGTGACCGGAGTTGCCATGGACATTTCCAGGAGTGATGTATACCAGTGCTGGCATGGCCAGGCCAGAGCTATCAATATCACTAGGGCTCGGTCCCTGCGGATCTTGAGGAGCACTTTGTGAATGTGAGGGGCCAGTGGGAACGCGTATAGGAGGCGTAGGAAGTAGGAACGCATCCGTGATGGACCCTGGGCTGTGACTCAGGAAGGAACAGAATAGTTGACACTATGTCTGGCCGGAGGGACCACTCGTGTCCATGAAAAGACCTGCTGAGACTGTCATAGAATCGTAGAATCATAGAAGATTAGAATTGAAAGAGAGGTCATCTAGTCCAACCCCCTTCTCAAAGAGGACCAACACCAACTAAATCATCCCAGCCAGGGCTTTGTCAAGCCGGGCCTTAAAAACCTCTAAGGATGGAGATTCCACCGCCTTCCTAGGTAGGGTGACCAGACAGCAAATGTGAAAAATTGGGATGGGGTGGGGGGTAATAGGAGCCTATATAAGAAAAAGACCCAAAAATTGGGGCTGTCCCTATAAAATCAGAACATCTGGTCACTCTAGCCCTAGGTAACCCATTCCAGTGCTTCACCACCCTCCTAGTGAAATAGTGTTTCCTAATATCCAACCTAGACCTCCTGCACTGCAACTTGAGACCATTGCTCCTTGTTCTGTCATTTGCCACCACTGAGAACAGCCGAGTTCCACCCTCTTTGGAACTCTCTGTGACAGATTAGGTCACAGAGACCCCCTTGGGACTGTCACCTGATATGCTGAGACTACCTCTGAGCCCGTTTTCTCTGCCATTTTGAGCCTCCAGAACCCTGTCTTGTTATCCAGATACACTAATCTGCTGCAACACAGACCCAGGGTCTGACCCATGCCCCCAAAGCTGAAGACTTAACTGAAAACGGCTTAGCAAATGCTCCTGTCTCTAGCACCCAGACACCCAGCTCCCAATGGGATCCAAACCCCAAATAAATCCATCCAAAGTGTCCCGAGCTGGTCGATATACTGACGCTAGCCATGACTGGACTGGGCGAAGCCTGAGTCTGGCACGCTGTACTACGTAGGTACAAGCAGCCATGTGCCCCAGAAGTTTCAGGCAATTCCTTGCTGTTGTGGTGGGGAACTGCCTGAGGCCCTGTATGATGTCGTCCAGTGACCGAAACCTGGCTTCTGGGAGGTATGCCCTGGCTTGAGTCGAGTCTAGCACTGTCCCTATAAACTCTATCCTCTGCACTGGGGACAGTGTCGATTTGGCCTCGTTTAGAAGGAGACCCAGTTTGTCAAACGTCCTTCTTATGAAGCCGACCTACACTTCCACTTGGGATCTGGAGTGGCCTTTGATCAGCCAGTTGTCGAGGTATAGGAACACCTGTACCTGCCGCTTGTGCAGGAATGCTGCGACGACTGCCATGCATTTGGTGAACACCCGAGGGCACAGAATTGGATGGAATATCCCCTCTCTACCGTGAGGAGTACCCAGCGGTCTGAGGTGATATAGGACCATGCACAGGAGAAAGGGGACAGTCGGGATGAAAAGATAAGAGAGGTTGGATCCAGTTGCAGTACTGGTGCGCCGTCCTCGATCACACCTTCAAAAGGATGGTCTGGGGCCACGCACTGGCTTAGGCTGGCCTGAGGGGGGGTGCTGCCTCCTTCTACCACTCCTATTCCTCCTACGAGGCGCATCCTGGTGGTTCTGAGGTTGGTAGAACCTAGAGGGAGGTTGTGGATGGAAATGCCTATGTTGAGTGGCCAGGGTATGGAGCCTCAAAGATCTAAGGGTAGCCCTTGAGTCTTTTAGAGTATGAAGTCTTGGGCAGCCCAGAGACCTGCAACCAGGAACCTCTCCTTGCCATAGTACGTGAGGCTGCATCTGTTGCATCCAATGCTGCCTGCAGGGAAGCTCAGGAGACCAGCTTTCCCTTCTCCACCAGTGTTGAGAACTCTGTACGAGAGTCCTGAGGCAGGAGCTGCGCAAAGTTGGCCATCGCAGAGCAGGTGTTGTGTGTGTATCTGCTCACGATGGCCTGTTGATTAGCAATGCGGAGCTGTAGTCCCCCAGTGGAATAAACCTTCCTGCCAAAAAAGTCAAGTCTTTTTGCCTTCCTGTTTTAGGGGAGGCTCCCTGGTAGCCCTGGTGCTCTCGCTGATTGGCCACGTCAACCACCAGGGAATCGGGAGGTGGGTGGATGTATAAATGTTCATATCCCTTAGAAGGGACAAAGTACCGCCTCTCATTCCTCTTGGCTGTAGGGGCCAGAGATGCAGGGGTTTTCCATAGGGTCTCTGGGCTGCTGGAGAGTGGTGCCAAGAGGTCGGGGACCAGTGCAGCTCCCCTGCGTGGGTGGGCCGTGCCGGGAAGAGGTGCGCCGGGGATAAGGATCAGTGCACCATCAGCGCTGGTTTGCCCCTTGACTGAAAGTGGGGTCGCACAGTCACCAGCGACTTGTCTCTCCTCTGTGGGGAGGATGGCGCCGTGAGGCATATAAGGTCCTTGGCTGCCTCAAATGCCTCCGGTGTCGAGGGGAGCTGGAGGTGATCACCTTGCTGGTCTGGGGACCATTGAGAGTTTGGGATCGACTGAACCCCAAACGGGGCAGGAGTCAATGAGACCCTGGAAGGCTGGAGAGACGAGGTAGCCTGGCTCGAGATGTGCTTCGATGCTGTAGGTCCCTTGGTCTTTAAAGGGGGAGAGCGACCCCTATCCAGCTTTTTCTTCTTTTGTGGCACCGGGGATTCAGAACGGTGCCGAACTGAAGAGGGTTTCTTATGTGCGGAGCCGTGGCGGTGCCGGGAGTCCTTAGAGTTCTTGCTCGGCACCGGCTCATGCACCATCGGCGCCAGAGCACTTTGGACCAACGCAGAAGTGCTCGGTGTGGGTTCTACAGACCCCAGGTCGGAACGTGGTCGAAGTGCCGCTTCCATTAGTAGGATCTTGAGTCTTTGATCTCTGTCTTTAAGAGTCCTAGGGTGAAAACCCTTGCAGATCCTGCACTTGTCCTTTTGGTGGCTCTTCCCGAGGCACCGTAGACAAGAAGAGTGCAGGTCACTCTTCAGCATAAACTTCCCACAGTCCTTGCAGAGTTTGAACCCTGGTGACCGGGGCATACCCCAGAACTGGGGAAAACATTGTTGGGAGGAACCCCCAAGAATTACAATGACTAACTATGACTAATAACTATTTACAACTACTCAAAATAAAGAAGGAAGAGAACACTGCCAAAAGCGCTTGCAAAGCAAGAGCGACAGTTGTTCCAGCTAGCCGTCACCAGCGGTAAGAAGAAACTGAGGGGGCGGGATTTGGCAGGGCCCTATATTGGGTGCCATGAAGGCACGACTCCAGAGAGTGCCCAGGCTGACCCTATGGATGCTGCTAAGGGAAAAATCTTCCGGCTGGCGTGCATGCGGCGCACATACACCTGATTGGAATGGACATGAACAAGCACTCAAAGAAGAACTCCTGGATTTGGGGCTCTTCCACTGACTTCAGAAGTCATGTAACGGCTCTGTGCCTCAGTGTCCCCATTTTAAAAATAGTTCTAATGATAATTCTTACTTATCATACAAGGGGGTTAGGAGGCACAATGGATTAATGTTTTAAAGATCCTCATATTAAAAATACTTTCTAAATGAAAGGTGCTGCTATTATTATTATTACAGTGCTGCAACGGCTACAACTCTAAGTCAAGTTGCCATGATAGAAAATAGCTCCTTAGCAGGAAAATTATACTGTGTATATTTTTATACGACCTTCAATACAGTATACATCCAAAGAGCCACATAGACACATTCATAAAGTTAAGAAAGCTCAATCAATTCTCCCTGAAGGAAATATATTCAAATTAGATCTCGAGCTCACTCTCAGTTATCTGCAAAATAAAAAGAAGTTGAGTGCCAAGACCTACACTAAACAACAGCCCAGAAAAGAGTATGGCAACAGAAGCACTGCAGAGGGGGCCATCAAGCAGGTATTCACCCACATAATGATGTATTGTCACTGCCTCAACATAAAGTCTAAACTCACTCTGCCTCCTGGTTTTGTACAATTCCCAAGTCTATCATTTCACGGCACCATTGAATGTCAAACCCCGAAAAAATGTTTGATAATGCAAATGTGTTTAGTAATGATGAGCCATTCGGAGGACTCTTACAGAGTCATAAACATGTTTGTTTTAATTGAGGTATGGTAGGATTTGTAGCATGATAGAATGATGAAAACAGCTCAGATTAATGACTCCTCTCATCTCCCGTTCTGACAGCCCCTTTTTCAAAGCACCAATATTACCCACTTAGAAAATGGATTTATGCCAACATTTAAAGCACTTCTTCTTCTTTCAGCACACCAGATGGTACTAAAAATTCAAAATATTTCCTACAACAGCTGTATCTTTGACAACAAATTTAATACAAGCAGAAATACCACTGCTGTGTGTAGGGCATAATGACCAGACTCTTCAGTTTTATGTCTAATGTAACAAGGCATTTTATAGTTAAAAAAATAGATCTGATCAACTCAGCATTGCATGTCAATCATGTGACTCTGTCTGGTTTTCAAAACCAGATGTAAATCTCCATGCCTTTATAGTTTAACAGCTGGTCTGATAAGAATGTCAAATACACCTTTCCCTAGAGCTATAATAAATGTGTTAACACTTTCTTACAACCAGCCCTTTCCTACAGCTCATCATATTTTTGCTCCAGGCTCTGTCTTTATGTGTTTGATGACATAAATCTTATAAGCAGGTTTTGACCAGAAGCCAACTCCCCACACCCTCCAAAGTCTGGACAATATTGGGTGGATTTCCCCACCCCCTTCTTTAGTGTTTTAAGCACCTCTGGAAGGTGCTGTGTAGATTTGGCTGTTCACAGAAATTCATTTCCATCATCAGACTACTCCACGATGGGATGACTGTCAACATTTTGTGCAACAGCTCAGAGACTGAACCATTCACCATTCACACCGGTGTCAAGCAGGGCTGTGTCATTGCTCCAACACACTTCTCCATTTACCTTGTTGTGATTCTGATTCTCATTCATGACCGCCTTCCTGACGGAATCGGGATTGAGTATCGTATGGATGGCCAACTCCTCAAGCTTCGACTTCTCCAAACAAAATCTAAGATCACGAGAATTGGCATCACTGACCTTCAGTATGCAGATGACTGTCATTCTTGCACACAGATACTGACCTGCAAAGCACCCTAAATCTTTTTGCAGATGCGTATCACAGCCTGGGTCTCTCTCTCTCCACATCGGGAAAACCAAGGTACTCTACCAGCCCTCACCTGCACAAACTACTCTTCGCATTCCACAAATCACCATCAGCGGAGAAACCCTGGAAAATGTGGACCATTTTCCATACCTTGGCAGCCACCTCTCCCAAACAGCCAGCATTGACACAGAAATTGAATACAGGATGCACTGTGCCAGCACATCTTTTGGAAGACTACTCAAACGAGTCTTCAGTGATAGAGATCTACAAACAGGTACCAAGATCTTGGTTTACAAGGCAGTTGTCATCCCCACTCTTCTCTATGGGTGTGAGACCTGGGTAACCTACAGACGACATCTCAAGCGGCTGGAGTGGTTCCAGCAGCGCTGCCTCAGGAGGATTCTCAGGATCAGCTGGGAAGACCAACGCACTAACATCAGCGTTCTCTCTGTAGCCAACATCAGCAGTATAGAGGCACAGGTCATGAAATACTAACTCCGCTGGTCTGGCCACTGTGTACGTATGCCTGACACTCGCCTCCCGAAGCAAGTACTCTTCTCTCAGGGTACGTCTATACTTACCTCCGGGTTCAGTGGTAAGCAATCCATCTTCTGGGATCGATTTATCGCGTCTTGTCTAGACGCGATAAATCGATCCCGGAAGTGCTCGCCGTCGACACCGGTACTCCTGCTCCGCGAGAGGAGTACGCAGAGTCGACGGGGGAGCCTGCCTGCCGCGTGTGGACCCGCGGTAAGTACCTGAAGTTGCATATCTTAGTTCGAACTGGGGGGTTAGTGTGGACCAGCCCTCAGTTAAGTCAGGGAAGAACGGCTTGTGGAGGGCAGCGGAAGCGTTTCAAAGACGTACTGAAAGTGCACCTTAAAAAGGGAGGCATCAACCCAACATACTGGGAGGACTTGGCATGAAACAGAACACAGTGGTGCCACATCATATACCAAAGCACAGCTCACTTTGAGGAGATCAGACATACTAATGAGACAGAGAAACGACAAAGGAGGAAAGAAAGGGCATTGACCCCCATCGATAGGTGTTCCCCTGTTTAGTTTGGGAATCCCACTTCAGGGCCTCCAGGATTTTGGCTTGATTAGGGCTGTGAGCTGCTCATTAGATATGGGTCAGAGTCAAGGCTTAGACAGCTTTGTGAATGCCAATCAGTGGGAACTTAGGTGCCTAGGAGACTTAGGCAGTAGCCCAGTGGTGGTTTTGAAAATGTCACTGGTACCTAAAATGGTGGACTTTGGTGTCTAAAGAGGCAGCTAGGCACCTACATACCTTTGAGGACCTGGGCCTAATCTCTCTGGTCTTCAGTTCCCCATCTGTAAAATGGGAATAATAGCACCTAACTACCTCAGAGGGTTATTGTGAGGATAAATACATTAAATTGTGAGGTGCTCAAACACGATAATAATGGAATCCATATAAATTTTGAGGGCTAGTCTACACTGTGTTGTAATCCTCAGCAGAGGGGTGTATATTTTAGTTTGCAGTAGCATGTCATTCACTAACCGGCCTCAGTGGATCCTGCTGGCATGCACTAAAAGTTCCCTAGTGCATAATAATATAGTACTGTTAGATAGATTCAGATGGGGAAGTGAGATTAAGTGACTTGCAAGAGGTCACAGAGGAAGTTTATGGCTGAGCTGGAAACTAATCCTAGAACTCCTCAGTCCCAGTCCAGAGTCTTACCAACTAGACCCACAGTAAATATCTTCCCACCTACATTTGTTTGTGTTTTCACCACCCCCCACCAAGTACAAAACACTGGACTCACCTGCCATAGCTCCCTCCACAAATCAACCCTTTCACCTTTCCCTATACAATTCCAGTCCTCATCTCCAGTGTCCTTGTTGTGCCCCTTCCTGCCAATATTCAGATTCCTCCTTCAACATGAATGAGCAGTCCCCTCAAGACACAAATGATAAGGCTTTCCTCACATTAATGCTTTAGCACTGGAGATGATGAGTGAATGGCTGTTTTCTGTGACTAGAACAATGGTGATTTTTGTTGTTGTTTCTTCTGCACAGCTGCCTCTCTGACATATCAGTTTCAAGATAATCCCTTGCACTTGACGTTTTAGGGTATATGTCTACAATGCAATCAAAGACCCACAGCACATGCCCAGATCAGCTGATTTGGGATTGGGATTCAGGCCTATAAAATTGCAGGGATGGAACCCAGGCTCTGAGAATCCATGGGGGAGGGAGAGGTCGGGTCCCAGAGCCCGGAATTGTGCTTGAGCCCAAATATCTACACAGCAATTTTATAGCTGACAACCCGATTCCTGTGAGCCCGAGGCAGCTGACTCAAGCCAGCCACGACTGTGCCATGGGTCTTTTATCAGTATACTTTTATCCGTACACGTCAGTAAAATTTAACTAGTTACCTTAAGAAGTAATATTATAGATTCATAAACGTAAAGGCCAGAAATGACCATATATCTCTTAGAAGGATATCCACTCTTGATTTACACACTTCAAGTAATGGAAATCAACCATGTACCAAGTGGTTCAAATAGTTAATTATGCTAACTATTAAAAATGTGTGCCTTATTTTTAGTCATTTGTCTAGCTTTAGCTTCCAATCACTGGAACTTATGTCTTTTTCTGCTAGATTAAAGGGCTGCCTACTATCATATTTTTTCCCCATGTAGGTACTTGTAGACCATGATACAGTCACCTTTTAATGAATGAACTACTGGAGTTTCTCAGAGTAAGGCATGTTTTCCAGACCATGGTGCAAGACTCCTCCTGTGTTCTACATGTTTTTATGGTAGCAACTTTCCTTGTTTAGAAATAATAAATAACTAGCATTAATAATAAATAAAAGCCCAGGCTCTAGATGCAGCAAATTTGACCCTCCAGCTCCTATAGCAGTACATTCCAGCAGTGTTGTTTGGTCTCCGGGAGCAGCTGTGTTGAGAAAGAAACCTTACATAGAACTCCTTTAATCCTGCTCACCAAGCTACAGAACAAAACTAGCAAGTGCTTCAGAGGACGCTGTAAGTACTCTAGAATGGTTTGAAAGTTCTTAAATGGAAAATTTGTAATTGAAAACATCATCTTTTAACATGAATTTTGTGTGAAAATTTTACACTTCAGAAATGTTTGCATTTTTTGGCAAAAATATATAGTGAAAATAAGTATTATCAATATATTAATTGATTATTCATCAATATTTTTATCTTTGTTGTTCATTTTCAATATAGAAAACTGCCAAACATGATTTTTTAACTTAAAAAAATCTCAGCATGTTATTAAACTGATCAATCATCAAAAGTTACACACAAACCCACACACAAAAAGAGAAACTGGGTTTTCATATTTTGTTTTTATCCTCCCATCCTCCACCTTTTTACTTTGCTACTGGGTAACTTTTGATTGCTCAACTTAATCATGTGTTGGGATTTTTGCTTTAAAGTTAAATTCAAAAACATCATTTTTGAAAATTTCCATTTTGATAAGAAAAAGTGATGAAAAAAATCCATACAAATTTTTAAAGATAAATTTAAAATATTGATACAAATTGTGAAAATTTTCAAAAAATTGATCTATTTAAAAAAACTAATGAAACAAAAATGATTTTGAAATTTTCAGAAATGTTCATCATTTCAGTTTTCAACCTGCTCCAGGATACTCTGCTCTCAGCTGGACCAAAGGAGCATTACCAGCTGGCGTTGAAATGAAGGATTATAAATAGGAGGGCAGCTGGCGAAATAAGACAGCTCACACAGGGCCTGATCCTGAGCACCTCCCATGGGGTCTTGAGTGCACAGAACTCCCAATGACCTTGCAGCATCAGGCCGATGGTGAAGAAGTGGGCAACAGCAGTGATTGACAATTTAGGATGTTTTAGTAAGAAAAACAGATTAAGAAATATAAAACGGAAGATATTTTAATTTTCTTATTATGATTGTTCCCACCCTCATTTCCTCATTTAAGTCTGTCTGTACCAAGCTAATGATTTTTGCACTTTAAAAAAAAGTGTACTGCCAGAACCTCTTACTAAAGTGATGGTTGGAGAGTTCTGACTTGCTTGTACTCACTTGGTTAAATCAGCTGTCAGCTGTGTAGCAGAATCTGATAAGTAAATGTGAAACTAGGAAACATGAATGAGTGACTTGTTACACAGCTGTAGAAATAAATATCATGGGGCCAACTTGCTAATGTGTTTTGCTACTTTCTGTCACTCCTCTGGTAGAAAGCAGCCCTATAGCAAACTTAGCCTGCTACTGGAGGATTCTCCAGGCAAAGGGAAATAATTGGGTGTCAAAGCCAGCGTAACATCAGATTCCTGTTCCCTTTTCCCCATTACTGACACGTGGGGCATGACTAGCAAAATTGGCATGGCTAGAGGTCTACTGTGTCCTGATCTCCAGCTGCTGAAACAGGCTGCTTTGATTTGTGCTGGGGACTGACCTGGTGGGTGGACGGGTCCCAGGATTGTTGGAGCCCAGAGATGGTTTAAAGTCACCATTGTGCCCTTTTCCTGAGATAAACTGGGGGATAACAGCCTGCAGGCCAACATCTGGATTACTGTAAAGACACTGAGCTCTTTTTAACCCAGGTGAGGTATTTCTGAAGCTAAAGTTGGTAAATGATTCTGCAAACAATTTATTTCATTATGAAACCACGGATTCTCCCTTTGTACAAGACCTTTAAAAATAATAAATTAATTATGCAATATTAGCAAATAAATGACCTGCACTATCTCAGCAGGAGGTCTAATTTCTGAATATTCCTGATTCACCTTGCACAGAACTATGGTTACTTTATAATTATTTCCACTTCTATTTTCATTTTGGAATGAATAATTTGCAAGATGATGACTCCACATCCAACAAATCTCAAATAATGAGATGTTTTGTAGCTATTTGGAGTCTAAGAAGCCAGTGCCAGTGTTACAACATGATTCGGCATGTTGCTCAGCATCATGGACTCCACCTGGAGTCCAAGGTTGTGGGTTCTGAGTGATTCCCAGGAGATGCTCACACTTTGCAGAATCAAGCACTTAAAGATCATGTCCATTTTTAGGCTGCAATATATAATCATTATGTCTAAATTATTATTCCATGAATGTGTGTGACCTCAACCTGTCAGATTTTACTAGTTTGTGTTATTGATGTACAGTTCCAAGCTGAACGCTTTTCAGCTGTAAGATAAAGGAGTCACAGAAATGGGGAACATTTAGTACACCTGCTTTCTATCCATCCACCAAGAACACACTTTTTTCAGGCTCAAGACAGATTCAGAACAGACTTCCAGAGGTAAAAGGCAATGAATGAAGCACCCTGCAATTTCTTGCTCTCTTATTTGTAGTATTGGATATTGTAGGTTCAAATGAAAGCAGACACCAAGAGAAGGTTACACAACAATCCCAGGAAAGAGCTTAGGAAGAAGTGAACACTTTGCATCTACTAATAGCACATTGCTAGCTAAACTCTGTGCATCCAATAGATTGTATATCTTCATCAGAAAGATTTATGATGCTTGATATCAGAATGGTGTTGCAAAGAGAATGCTACAATTCTGACTGCATATGATGACACCATTGAAAAACTACACCTCTACCCCGATATAACGTGACCCGATATAACATGAATTCAGATATAACACAGTAAAGCAGTGCTCCGGGGGCAGGGGGGCTGCGCACTCCGGTGGATCAAAGCAAGTTCAATATAATGCGGTTTCACCTATAACGCGGTAAGATTTTTTGGCTCCCGAGGACAGCGTTATATTGAGGTAGAGGTGTATCTACTATAGATTATTAAGAAATCTTATACAAACAGTACACAGGCAGGAGCCTCTTGAACAAACATTTTATCTGAGTATAATTATTCTGCAAATTTATAAGCACTGAATATATATATATAAATTTTGTGTATATTATGGAGGCACTCTTTTGTTTTGTGGTAGCGTCAAGAAGCCCCAACCCCACTGGGCTGTCTCTGTCCTCCTGAAGAGCTCACAGTAATACTGTCCTCCACTCTCTTGTTCTTTGGTCTCTAAAGCTCAAATGCTCTAAGCTTCCACTCAGGAGTGGTGCCAGGGTTTTTGCCGCCCTAGGCGGCAGCGCTCCTCCTCAGAGCATTTGGCAGCGGGGGTCCTTCTGCTTCGCGTCTTCGGGGCGCTTCGGCAGCGGGTCCCAGAGCGAGTGAAGGACCCGCGGCCGAAGCGCCCCGAAGACGCGGAGCAGAAGGACCCCCACTGCTGAATTGCCACCGAGGACGGCAAAATGCCACCCCCCAAATCCTGCCGCCCTAGGCGACCGCCTAGGGTCGCCTAGTGGAAGCGCCGGCCCTGCTTCCACTGTTTGTGGGGCCTTCTCCTCTACTCCTAAAATCGTGCTACAGTCCTCTAACTTGCTTTACAACTTAGGATGCTCCCCTGGCCCTCCAGCAGTTCTCTGATGCACTTTGGCCAGATAAGCATTATGCTGTGCAAAGTTCTGGAATAACTAGCTGATGACAAAGTAAGCTGGAAAAGCATGTTATTTTAGTAACTCTGCTCATCATTCACTGGCTACTTGAACATTTTCTATGTGCACAAGGACTGTGAAAATACTATCTTTTGGGGGGCTTTACTACCACTTACTGTGGAAGGGCTTGATCTTGTTGCCAATGAAATAAAGGCAGAGCCCCAACTGTCTTCAGTGGCAGCAGATTCAGGTATATGTAAAGCATGAACTACATACAAATATAATATATTTTTCAGAGGAGTCATTGTTAGATTTCTGTCTCTTTCCAAGACCTTTTGGAACTGTACTACCTATTACATATCTGGTAGAATTTAAGATGAGACAAGGTGGGTGGGGTAATATATTTTGTTGGACCATCTGTTGGTGAGACAGACAAGCTTTCGAGCCACACAGAACTATTCTTCAGGTCTGGAAAAGGTACTCCCACCAGCACAGCAAATTACAAGGTGGAACAGATTTTTAGCATAACTAGTTGGCGCTTATTGTAAAGGACCACTCAAGGTCAACACCTCTGCAGTCACTTAAAACCAACATCACCAAACAAGGACACGTCACTAGAGAAGTAGATCACATCATGGAATGGGCCACTAAAATACCCCGATAGAACCTGCTTCAATACAGAAATAAAACCCCCTCTGGCCACACACCCTTAGTTGTCACCCACATTGAAACCCATATACGGTATCAGCAAGCAACTACAACCTATAGTCGATGGGGACCCCATCCTCAAAGAAATCTTTCCTGAATCCTCATTTCTGGCCTTCAAGCAACCCCCAGCCCATCCAAGTTCATCATCAGAAGGAAGCTCCCCACAGACCAGGAGACACTAACTTAAAACTGCACCAGAACAACAAATGCAAAACCTGCAGACATATCTCCACTGGTACAATGATCAACACCACCCAAGATACCTTTCAAGAGCCAAGGATAGGGTTGCTTGGTGTCTGGTTTTTGACCGGAAAGTCCGGTCAAAAGGGGACCTGGCAGTGTCCAGTCAGATGTATTGACTGGACAGCAAAAGTCCAGTTACCACGGGTGTGAGGGGGTGAAGTGGCAGCCTGTTGCCTGGCCCTGAAGAGGCGGCTCCTGCAGCAGCATGTATGTATTGGCATGGTCGGTCCCTTTGAGAGCACGGTTTGCAGCGCTGTGGTGGAGGACACAGTGTTGGGGGCCCATGGCAAGTGGGGTAAGGGGCTCTCAGCAGGTATGAAACATTCCCCGTGAGGGAAGGAACATGAGCTGCCCCGCCAGGCAGCACTTCCCCCAACCGTGCTCTCAGGCAGCTCTAGAGCGGAGAGGGCTCAAGCAGGTAGGGAAGGGGGCTGCTGGGAAGGCAGCACAGAGGGAGGTGGAAGGCTGCTGTGCAGGAGCAGCCAACGGGGCTGCCTGGCTGCTCCTGTGCAGCCGCAGCGCTTTTCTGACCTGCACTGCCAGGTGGCCTGCTGGAGCTGGGGGTTGCAAGTCCCTTCGGGCTGCTCATGCTGGAGTTGAAGGGGGGAGGCAGTGAGCAACAGAGGGCGGGAGGAGAGATGAACGAGCAGGGACAGGGCCTTTAGGGAAGAGACAGAACAGAGAGGGGCCTTGGAGGGAAGAGAAGAGCTGGGGCAGGGCCTCGAGGGGATTGGGGGAACAGGGGCAGGAGCTGGGGGAAAGGGGTGGAACAGGGGTGGGATCTTGGGGGAGGAAGTGCTGGGGCAGAGGGCAGGGCAGAGGGGGGTTGGGGGAGAGATGCAGCAGGGGGTCCAGTTTTCAGAAAACTCTCCCATTGACATAGTGCTGTGCAAACAAGTGCTTATGCCGGCATAATTTATGTCGCTCAGGTGGACAGTTTATTCACACCCCTGAGCGACATAAATTATGCTGGCATAAACTGTAGGGTAGCCATAGCTGAAAGCTTGTCTCAGTCTCCAACAGAAATTGATTGAATAAAAGATATTACCTCACCCACCTTGTCTCTCTACTATCCTGGGACTGACATGGCTACAACTAAACAACACACAACAATGAAAGAATTTAAGGTGTCCGTTTTGACCAATAGAGCCCTAATAGCTTGGGACCCAGTCATTCAAGACTCCCTCTTTGTCCCACTGCCACACTGACTCAATCACAGCAAGCAAAGACACTTCAGCTGGAGCTCTTCTTGTGTAAGTGAGGGCCCCTCGTCTTTGGAATCCACTCCCCACCCCCAGTCAACATCAGAGTAGGCTGCAAGGCACATTTGTTTTCCCTGGCTAGAAGGGACACGGAGGGATTCTGACAAGATCAGAAACATGTTTTTAGCCACTGGGTTAATTACTGGGCAATGGGAGGATCCTTGCTTGATTTTTTGTTTTTAAAATATATCAAGGAACATGGAGCAAAGGATGGGTGCTCTTTTTGTTGAATGTATTGATAAATTGAAAGAACATAAATAAAAAAATAAATACCTGCAAATTCATTTGGTAATATCCTATAATTGAACACTTCTCCTCTTGACTACATGCCACGGATTCCCACAGAAATATTCGACTTTAAATAAAATACACAAAACAGTTTTCTAGGAGTGTTGGACTTGCACATTTAAGTTTGTTTTTTGTTGTAAATTTGGTAGCTGGATCTAAGTTCCACTTCACTACACCAAAAACAAGAGCAGCCATTCTGCTTCAGCTTTGCGTGGGTAAAATGTCCATTGCCTGTCCCTAGTTTCCATCTCATGATGTGATGGAAACTAGGGACAGGCAATGGACAATTAGAACAGCTGTTCTAAACTGCTCCTCTACTGACACTCCAAGCTATGGGGTTTCAAACCAAAAAAAGAAGAAAAGTTTTGAAAACACTGAAGTAAAAACTTAAGCAAGACTACATTGTGTCAGCTGGCATGTTTGTGGCTTGCTAGTATTTGGCCTTTGCTGGCTTTTTGCCTTATTCATGAACTTGTTCTTGTTTGTATTGTTCATTTTATCACATTTTGCAACAAATATCTTGTGCTTGCTGCCTCCAAAAGCCAGGACTCATTTCTAGCCATAGGCAGAGCAAATAATTTCTATCCACATATGTCCAGCATAGAACCCCAAGGTAAAAAAAAATTATTATCTGCTGAAAATTATGTGCAAGCTGGGACAGGAAATAAGGTAGGTATGGAGTCTGTCAAGAGCTGCTCAGTGAGTACATTATAGGAGGACTGAAGTGAAGTAGCTGCAGTGCCGTGGATATTGCTTTTGGGAAAATAAGAAAATTTTCCTGAGGCCCAAGCGAGAAGTGAAGCAGCGTAACAGGCTGTGCACCAGCTGTCTCCCCAGAAGAAACAAAGGCAGTTGCATCTGGACGAACATGTTAGTGACAGACTAGACTTAGACTCTCTAAAATGAGGAAGCAGCTTACCTCAGAGACCGGTTTGTTTCACCCATCAAAATGTTGTTAAGTCATCATGACAGATGTTCACACTCTTCAGCTTAACCTGCCTGCAATGTATTATACTACAGAATTGCTTTTTGGCAGCTCAAATATTCTGTTGTTATTGTACAGAGTATTACTCCCTTCCCTTTGTTTTCCTGTACTAACATTTGCGGGGTCAACTCTTGCTATAACTACTCATGTAGTCTGGTTTTCCCATATTTCCTGGCCACCAAAGTGTAACTGACGTGAGAATATGGTGATTTGTCTGAATCCTCTATGAATCTTGTACTGTAGGGAAGCCACAGCTTTTCAGCTGCCCTTAGCCTTTTATGGAGACTTCAGGAACTTGTAGATCCAGCCTGAGAGTAGGCATAGTATATGTTTTGGTACCTGTGACACATCTCCTCAGCCCAGGCTGGGCCAGGACTCAGGAGATCTGGATTCTAGTCCCAACTCTGTCATTGGCCTAATGAGTAACTTTGGACAGGTCTTTTCACCTTTCTTTACAGGGCCGGCTCCAGGCACCAGCCCAGCAAGCAGGTGCTTGGGGCGGCCAAGGGGAAGGGGCGGCACGTCGGGCTCTTCGGCGGCAATTCGGCGGCGGGTCCC
>NW_020664419.1:49550359-49568129 GCF_002925995.2 Terrapene triunguis | reverse complement strand
GCCCTGTTTCTTTGCCTCAGTTTTCACATACATAAAAATGGAGATAATGTTTACCTCCTTTGTAAAGTGTTTTGAGATCTATGGATGAAAAGCACTATATAAAGAGCCAAGTATTTCTTTAATTAGGTGTGCTGTCATATATCCATGGAATAAGCACGATGTTGTAGTTCAGTTGCCATAGCAATGGGCCTAGATGGCACAGAAGATGGCTTGTGGGGTCCTATCCCTGTCATTGGAGGTTTTAAAGAACAGGTCAGACAAACACCTGTCAGGGATGGCCTAGGTGCACTTGGTCTTCCCTCAGCGGAGGGGACTGGACTAGATGACCTCTCAAGGTCCATTCTAGCCCTACATTTCTATGATTCTAAACTAGCCTATGGGAAAGTGTGTTATTTCATAAGAGATAAAAATGGAATGGCACGAGGTAAAATTCCCTGGAACTTCACTCTGTTACATCGTGTTGATATAAAGACACTATTTTCAGAAAGATTTTATGCCACTTTTTCCTACTATTTCAACTCCTCCAGTATTAGTAATATTGAGTGTATTAGTGTAGAAGCACTAACAACCCCCTCCAGTGTTTCAAGTATTGCATCATCTAATCAGTGAGAAAGAGAAAAGTTGCATGTATTGGAACAATACATGCTATTGTTTACAATGCTATGTCTGAGTGGCCTGAAAGCTTTTTGTAAACAGCACCTATAATATTCTATCAATGTACAAGAGGGAATTTGAGGAATTTTCCACTGATCACATGCCAATTTCTTTTGAAATAGCACTGATGTTATCCCTTTTTTCCTTGTTTCAGTATTTCCTGCTATATTAGGAGATTCAATTTAACCCAGTTTAGAGGAGATCTGTGAATTTTCCTTGTCATCATTTCTTTTGGACTGGGTTATTTATGCTGCATGTTTGTTTTTGTTGTAATACTAGCCACAAAAAGTTTTCCAGTTTTTAAAACCCTGAAAGGTTAAATGCATTGTGTATTAATATTGATGGCAGCTGGCTGACAATCTACACCAGTGCTCCCTATACTGTTAAATTAGGATTAGCAATGGTGAGAATTTTTACAATATTGTGCAAATAAGGCCACTGAATTTAGGAAGCTGGTGATCTCAATGGGAAATCATGGTAATTTAAAGCCCTGCCTTATTATTGGATAATCTTCAGCTGTCATGACACCTCACAGGTGAAAGGTGCTACCAAGTAGAACCCAAAGAAGGAGACATACATAAAGAACCCAAGAAAAGGAAAAGATGAAGTTAAGAAATACTTCAAAAGGAACTCGGTTGGGGGAAATACTTCAAAAGGGAACCCTGGAGTGAGAAGTACTTCAAAAGAGAAAACTTCCCTAGAGAGCTTGCTGTAAATTACCCTATAGTAGGTCATGCCATCAAACAGATATAATTAGTTTTACTCTTATTGCTATGTTCATAAAAAGCATGCTCATTTGAAACAGACAAAACAGTTCATATAACATATGGGTACTTCCAAATGGCAAGTGCTGCAGCTGCTTTTGGTTAGTCATTGTCTAACTTCCCAACCACTATGCATTACTCGTGATTCAGGTGGCAGCACCTGCTTCTGCAAACCAACAGAAAGTCTGAATAGACACCTCAGTCCTTTACAATAGTAAGATAAGATGGTTCTCCTGCTTCCAGCAGTTGGAGCTCTGACTTGTGTAATGTACACGAAAGAGCCTGCAGGAGCAAAAGTTCATTCACAGATATAACTATGTCAGCATGTGCGCATGTGGTCTAATCTAATTTGATCAATTTTAAAACTAAAATATGTTTTGTAAGTGGCTGAACCTCCCCACTTTCTCATTCCATATCCCTAGAGCAAACTGATTACTACTTCTCCCTGGTTCCCATGGCTATTGGACCCACCTCTCCTCTATCAGCTCCCATGCTAGTTGCCCCCCCCCCTTCAAGCAAAGATGTTGCCTCCACTTATAAGTTCTTAGCTTCAGATTTAGGAAAGAAATTAATCGTGTGGTAGAAGAAGAGTCATATTAGGAGTGCAGGTCAGGAGTTAAAGAACTATCCAGCTACAGAGGGTTGAGGCACATCGGAATTCTTAAGTGGAGTAATCTCCAATTGCCCCATCTGCTAACAGTTGGAAGCTTTCCTAATTCCCAGCACAGTGCTCCCTAAGACTCTTCCCCAAGCCCCTAGAAATTAGGTGGCTCACAGGTGTCATCCACCTGTGAACTAACTAGTGCCCTACAGATTAAAATGAGCACCCTCCTTCGAATCAACTCCAGCATCAACAACTACTACCTCTATTGTGTAAAAAGTATGAACAGAATTCTTAAATTACTGCACCAAGGGGCAACAGTGGTTTCTGTGAGCCAATCTGATATATTATCCTAGCTTTAGCTTCCTACTTACTCTGCTACTTGAAGAGTGAATACAGTTGTAACCAGTGCAATCCCTATCTGATATAAATACAGAGATTGTACCTACACAACTGGTCAGCTCTCTATGCTGCTTTTTCATTAATGTAACCTTAACGTGCCTGATTGTAACTTTGTGGCTAGTGTCTAAATTACTAACCCAACACAGATTAAATGTAGCAATCACTGTCATTATTTGGTTCCTCCTTTCTGGCCCTTTGTGTTCCTTGTCCTAGAGTGGGCTAAATTGTACATATGTTAAAAAGGACATGATGGAGGTAATAATTAAACTTCATGTCCCTTTTCCTTTTAGTTCTGTAAGAAAAATCACAATATTATGCCACACTGGAAGTTCCAATGACATTCTTATGTTGAATAGCACCTTACTCTATGAATAGTCCCACTGACTGCTTTTGGAGCAATATGCTATTCAGCAGGAATAAGGGTACCAGAATCTGGTCCTTAAAGAATAATAAAAACCGCAAAGCTATTTTTATTTATATAAAAAAAGACTTTTCTTCCAACCTTCCCTCAAGTAAATAACAGTATTGATCCATATCATATACACATTTTATACTTTGCATTTATACAATAACTTGCATCTGAGGATCTCAAAGTGCTTTTCACCTATCGTGTACATCTTCATTTAAGAATTTTAATATTAGTTCTCTTTTTGTCAAATCTCATTTTGAAATGTGTTAAAAGACACATACCAGAACTATTTACAACAAATCGTACCTGGATGGAGATTAAAAAATTCCATGTGACTTCTGAAAGCAGAATATGCACAACTTGTGTTTACAAGCCATCAGTTATAAGGTCTTGGTGGTAGCAGCTTATGGAACATCCATATACAGTGTTGGCATTTGTAAGGTGATGAAATGGAATGAAGTCTACTAGGTATCTGAACTGCTTTTACTGTGCTATTTGCAAAATATGAAAATACCTATTAAAACTAAACCTGGAATTTATAATAGCTGATTTATGTCAAGCTCAGGAACCAAAAGGGGTTATTTAGTCCTACACAATCTTTGTTAAAACAAAGTTCACATGATCAAAATGAGATATTTGAAATGCCATATTCACTGAAGTCAAGCTTAAAGCCATTAAGAAATTACTTTGTATTTTAATATATTTTTAGAACACTGCAGAGGAGCACAATAAAGTAAATGGATACTAATTGATGCAATTATTCTGGCCTAGAAAGGAATAAAAGGTTATAAAGAAGATTGCTCTGACCCTTTGCATTTCAGTCTCTCTATCGCTTACTAAACAAAGCTGGAAAACAAAGCAATAGAAGCAACAAGGCAAGAAAAAGTGGCCTAGAGCAGACTATGTAAGTGATAACCCAGAACGCCACATATTATGATAGTAAGCTTGTTGTTGTTATTATTTGTATTATCATAGAGCACTTGGTATTAAGAGTTCACAAGGATTAGGCAGGCAGATCAGACACATAATACATTGGATGATGAGACGAAGGTGAAATCTCCATGTAGTCCAGATATATTTATTTGGTAGTGTTAAATTATGTCAGCACTCATGAAAAAACACCTTCCACGATCCTTTGTGCTGGTGCCACAGAATCTCTTTTAAAGCACTGATGCTGTCAATGCAAAGGATTCTTTCCTCTTTTGGGGAGCTTGAGGTGCCTGTTGCAGAATAGGGGAAACCTTTCTTGAGCAAGAAATTAAGTGTATGAGGGTAGATTGCTGAGATGGGTTTATCGATGAGGCAGCAATAATTAGTGACTGAAGAAGTGCCAAATCCCATTTTGCACCAGCCTTGCCAATTAGCTTCCATTCCTAGCAAACTTCATCTGGCAGGAGTCAATTGGCAAAATAGTCCCCTTCGCATTACATCAAATTTTTCCATCATGATGCCATCCTTTAGGTTGCCAAGATAATATACCCAAAATATTTTAGAATCATGTTTAACCCTTAAAAATAGAGTACAATATTCTCTTCTTACAATATTAGTTCTTGTGATAGAGAGTGGATACCGTCATTTTTTTTGCGCCTTTGATCTGTATGCAACTATCATTGTGGTTCATTATCTCATCAAAGGAGCCTGCAATTATGGGGACTATTGCTTCAATATTTACTACTGCTGCATCTCATGATATTTAGCACATTTTGATGAGCAATGAAGATGGTAGTAGAGAAGGGCAGGAGAGGGACTGGAAGATTGAGAGATTTTGTAGAGAACCTATGAAAATCTGCAATGCAAAGCACAGTTTCTCAGAGCTCAGAGAATCTGGAGAAACTGACAAGAAATAGGAGATGTATATTGTAGACACACTTCAAGTCCATTCCAGTTTTAGAGATAGTTAAGAATTTGGAAATAGTCCCTATAATTAAAATGTAAAATACCACTAGAAATGGTAGTATTTCTAGAGATAGAAAGATTTTTGTTTGCCTACTGTACTTGCATGATATGCTATTCCAATGAACTATTTATTTAAAAAAATGCAGTTTCTAATCTAAGGGCCAAATTATACCTGGCCGTGGTGCTGATGTGTAAAGGAGGAGGAGGCAAGGAGTGTCCTATTGCATCCCCTGTGGTGGGCTGAGGCACAATTGCAGTCACTGCACGGCTGCCTGTTACTGCCCTGGGGATGCAAGCCACCCCAAAGGCAATTGGAGATGATAGAGTAATGGCCTCAGCTCCCTCTCCACACCAGCCAGCAGAGCTGGCCCACTAAAGAGGTGAGTGCATGCTGTACCCTTTTAAGAAAGGGTGCAACAGACATGCTCCTCTGTGCTCTAGGGAATTTCAGGATGTGTAGGTGGGGGCGGAAAGGCATGCAGGTTCACATGCCTCCCACAGATTTCTGCCAGGATGGGAGTTGGGCTGAACGTGGATGATGAGGACATGCCTGAGAAAGGCACCAGCACCTAGCACTCCCGCTGAGCCCTGCTAGGAGGCTCCCGGAGCAGGGAAGAGAGACTGGGCTGGCAGCGCAGCTCTGCCAGAGGCAGCATGGGGAAGCCCTCTGAGTTCCGTCCCTTCCTCACCTGCAGCTGCAGTTACCGATGCTTGGCAGTAGGTGCCCAGAGCCCACTCTGGCCCATGCTGTGCCTGCAGCAGGGAGGCGATGGGAGAAGTGGAGAAGGATCTGTGAGGAGAGTGGGGGCAAGGTGATGCAGGCTTGGAGCGGGTGTGAGAGGCACAAGGGAAGTGGGAAAGGGGGCAGAGGCAACCGTGTGGGACGGTCATGTGCCTCACCAGAAACTTTAAATTGTGCCGTCCCCCCAAGAGTTCCGTGTTGCCTCTGTTCAGGAGATAGGATGCCTACTTGAGCTACAATGCCTCCCAGAGCTCCCACTGGGAGAGGTAGTTCTGTACTGCCCCCACTGCAGGCCTAGCCACAAAATAGTACAGTCTGGCATTAAGTAATGGCAATTGCACAATCAGGCTCCAGATAAGCCAGGATCCCTCCCTCTCTATTTTAATTGATATCTTTTGAGATAACATCATGACATCATTAATTTGGATGGGTAGCGGGGAAATAGCATATCTGTTGTATAAATAAGGAGAGAGATATTAGGCTGCGTCCAACAAGTAAACAAGCCAAAAATCTCTTCCACTTCAGTTAGGGAGCAATGCTTGTCTGGATTATCCCTGTCAGCACCTTGACAGATTCATTACTGCTTATCAAGGGTGAGTTATGAAAACAGCCAGGACTATAACAGGATGAGGAGAAAAATCCCCCAGAACTGTTTGCAGTTGATGCCCAGCTAGTCTATTTCATTTGATAGGAGCCCATGTTATGGTTGTTAATAGGGATGAACTCTGCTACTTAACACAGCTGCAACTCTAATAGACATGAACTTCAACTCTTCATGAAAGATGCTTGTGTAGATAATGAATTGCTCAATTTCTAGAGAGAGAGGGTTAATAGTATGGGAATCTACAACCCGTCATGTCATATCAGCTGAGAAGGCTAAAAAAAGCTAATTTGTCAGTCAAATGCCAAAAAAGCTCCTCTAAAAGTTCTAACGATGCACTTGAAAATAATGAGCCATGTCTTCTGTATTAAAGCAGCAGGCGGGTTGCAAAATCATTCCCTTCTAGCCCAAGAATGCTCCAGACATAAATATAGCAGAAGCATATCCCTTCCAACTGAATATTTTAAGGGAGGAAATAACATTAAAATACATATGGTATGATGGCTGATTAGAAAGGAGAAAATGAGTTGTTAAGAAAAATCACAGTTGAGAGTATTTAGCAATCTGTGGTTTTAGTTCATGATTTTGCTCCATTTCCGCATAATCATTCACTTCGGACCCTTCACACTGAGTGAAAGATCACATTTGGACTCCTTCTCCACTATTAATATGAGTTGTGCTATATATCATGAGAAAGGCCATTTCCCCTAGATTTGCAATAAGATCTGGGAGTTTAGCTATAATATCAGTGTAACATGTTACTAAAGATCTCCAAAGAGGTAACATACAACCAAAGAAATGCATGTCGGTTTGGAGATAGAATTGTTAGACTTTTATTCATTTACAAGGATAAAAGCATTTAACAAACCAAATGAATGTACACAATTCAAATGACTTACACTGAATAAATCCACACCTTGGATCGATACCTGACTACATACACTGCGGGAGCTAAGTTCATAAGATATTGAAGTATAGTTCATTTTCCCCCTCTTGAGGTTTAATGTACAAAGTGCCTAAGTCCAGCTTACATCATGTTTCTTTGTTAGAAAACATTTGTATCTTTATAAATACATATTCTTAGGACTTCAAACAACCCCTTCCCACATTTACAATATAAAAGATAAGGCACTTATATGTTGAAGTACTTCTAAACACTTAATGAAATAAATTTTATACCCATAAAAATGCTCTTATTTAGACTTTGGATTTTGATTATTAAGGGGTTTTTTTTTATGTTCCCTTCTTATGCCCAGTGACATCAGATCATATGTGTAAAGTGCACAAATAAGTAAGTTCTCAGTGTTAGATAGGCTGATAATGCACAGATGGTTTAAAAATTGTATGCGAAATTCACAGTCTGGATTTTTTTATAAAAATTATTTATTGCAAAATGTCCTGGGACTTACACGGAGGTGTAATGTTCTGCCAGCAATTGCTTTAACAGCTATCCAGGAAAAAAAACCCGGGAATCACTTTATCTCCGGTTTGTATTTTATTAACTCTGTAAAGTTATGTCACTTCTATCCATCATGTATACGTAAAGCTAATTTCACAGACTGGAACAATTACTTCATACAGCAGATACCTTTTGTCTGAAGCAAAAAGAAAAAACAACCTTGAAATGTTCATTTTTACTGCATACATGATTTTTCCACTCAGAATTTAAAAGGAGTAGTTTTGTGAAAGAAACTGATTGTCTTTAATCTGCTGAGTTTTTTTTATCTGGCAGCAAAAGCTTAGATGAATTACAGAAATGCAGTTTCTTTGTTTTCACAGATCACACTATCTCACACTGCAAGCCAGCCTACACCCAGCAGGGCAAAGATAAGTGTGTTTTTCCCCATAGGTTCTTTTGTGAGCTAGAAACAAACAGGACATGAAAAGAAGAACGTGCAACATATATTGCATCCTGATATCAAAACAAGAATACTGCAGAAAGTACTTAGAAGATATTCTCTGTGTGCACTGGCCCTGTGATCTACAGTTAAGGTCCTCTGAGGAAAAGGAAAACAGCGGACATCTTATTCTATCTATATATGCATTTTAAGAATATTTTTCCATCTTTGCAGCCGGAGAAGGTAAATATGTCTGGGAGGTATAAGGATGTGGTTTTATGACAAGTGTATTAATGCCCACGCTGCTTTTCCTCATATTATGTGGCTACACAGGTGCTTCACTAATTACACTGCTCTACAGCCAAAATGCTTCTGAAATAAATGTAGTCAAACTTTACTAATTCTGGGTCACTGAGAACGAAAATGATGCTTAACATTGTTGATTGGCTCTAGTTTTCAAGATATGCTATTGGGTCAGTATATACGACCCTTGACTTGGGAATGGCGGAGGATAAGTGAGTTATAAAGGGAAGGGATCTCAATTTAAACCAGAAATGACTAAAATACATCTTTGACTGGATCGATGAATAAATCTATGACTGGGTTTGGACAGTACTTGCTTTTTAGGCAAAACAATGAATGTTGCAATCTGAAGCTGGTATTGCGTCATACATGATATGAATTGCATCATGTTATTCCTAGAAGTCATGGATGATGCAATCATAACGAAGTTACATCACTCTGCTGAACAAATTGCCCTACATCAGCTCTAGAAATCATACAGTGTCGTGCTCTCTTATTTGTCAGTGTTTGATTTTGCAAAGGGACACATTTCTGTTTAGCCAAAGTGAGCAGAGATGCCTCGTACTTGTGTGAACAGTGCAGATAACTTCTGCTATGTTTGTGGTGAAGTGACTTTTGCATCACAAAAGCACAGTATAACCACTATGGTTAAGAAAGCCTATCACCTTTATTTTGGCTGCAAAATTGGAGATCAGGACAAGAGGTGGGCCCCACACATATGCTGCAACACTTGTGCAACAAATCTTCGCCAGTGGTTGAACAGGAAAAGGAAATCTATGCCTTTTGCAGTGCCAATGATTTGGAGAGAGCCAACAGATCATACCAGCAATTGTTACTTCTGCATGGTGCCTCCAGTTGGGAAAGGTGTGTCAAAGAAGAAAAAGTGGACTGTGCATTATCCAAACATTCCATCAGCTATACGCCCAGTACCCAACGGAGAAGGACTGCCGGTTCCTGATGCACCAGAATCATTCTCACTTGAGTCAGACGAGGAAGAGGAAGAGGATGAAACTTCTGGTCCTGAACCATCAATGTCACAGGACCCACATTTTCTCCCATCCTCCTCCTCTGAACCACACCTCAAAACACAAGGTGAACTGAATGACCTTGTCAGGGATTTGGAACTACCCAAGAGTAAGGCAGAGCTGTTGGGCTCCAGACTACAGCAGTGGAATCTCCTGGCAGGTGATGTTAGGGTTTCCATGTTCCGTGACCGTCAAAAGGATCTTGTCCCATTCTTCTTCATGGAAGGTGATCTTGTAGCCTGCAACAACATCGATGGTGTGATGGCAGCCCTCAACATCGTTCACGATCCAGATGAGTGGAGACTGTTCATTGATTCATCGAAGACGAGTCTTAAAGCTGTTTTACTGCATAATGGCAATGTTTTGCCATCAATTCCAGTTGGTCATGCAGTCCATATGAAGGAAACCTATGACAACGTGAAACAACTTTTGAGGTGCATAAACTATGACCAACATCAGTGGCAGCTTTGTGGCGATTTGAAGGTTGTTGCTCTCTTGCTTGGTCTGCAGACTTGATACACAAAGTACTGCTGTTTTCTCTGCGAATGGGATAGTCGTGCAAGAGATTCCCACTACATCAAGAAAGATTGGCCACTCCGACAGTCATTGGAGCCTGGGAGGAAAAGTGTTCAGCATCCACCACTTGTTGAATCAAGGAAGATTTTGTTACCACCCTTACACATCAAGCTGGGTCTGATGAAGAACTTTGTCAAGGCCATTGACAAAACACAAGCAGCTTTCAAGTACCTCCGTGGAAAATTTCCAAGGTTAAGTGAAGCTAAGATAAAGGAAGGTGTCTTTGTTGGTCCTCAGATTCGTGAACTTCTTCGAGATGATGCATTTGACCATGCACTGCGTGGCAAGGAAAAGACGGCATGGAAAGCCTTCCAGTTAGTGGCAATAAATTTTCTCGGAAACAACAAGGCAGACAACTACAGGTTGTTGGTGGAAAACCTCCTCAAGCATACAAAAGCCTTGGTTGCAACATGTCACTAAAGATACATTTTTTGCACTCTCATCTAGATTTTTTTCCACCGAACTGCGGAGCAGTGAGCAACGAGCACGGCGAGCGATTTCACCAGGACATTGCAACAATGGAGAAATGCTATCAGAGCAAATGGAGCCCATCAATGCTTGCAGACTATTGTTGGACAGTGACAAGAGATGCTCCATTTAATGAATACAAGAGACAAGCCAAGAAGCGCCGAGTAGACACTGAATAGAACTAAACTATGTACAGAATAGTTTTTTGCCTTTTGTTTCCTAATAAATTTTATTTATATAACCCTTTTGCTGATGTTTAAAGTGTTACATAAACAGGACAGGTGAAATATTATCATGTAAAGCAACCATAAACACATGAAAAGACCTAGGTTTACAATTTATGATTAAAACTCTACTATCTACACCATATAGATAGACATAAAATGTAAAAACTTAAATATCTGAGAAACAGTAGCCAATCAGTTGTTTTAATTGTCATATTTGAATTCAGCACATCAAAATACATAATAAATAGCACATTTTATCTCTGAAGCAGATGACTTCTCAAAAATTGTAGACCAGTGTTATTTCACTAGTACTGTGACAAAAAAAGTTACAGTATTTCTGATTCTGAGTAATTACATGAAAGCAGCATTAATTTATTAACTTCAGTGTGTATGTGCTCCTGGTGAGGAAGTCTGGGTTAAGTACAACATATTTATTGCTCTAGAAGAGTTGTTCCATTAGCTGAATGCAGTTTGTAAAAGGATGCTCATAGTCTGATATTAGTAGCAACTACTCCACATAATTCATTAGTTGCATCTCATAGTAAGAAGCATTAATTAGCTACATTGTAATTGCGCTGGAGAAAGTAATTTTACTCTCTTGTAACTAGTAAGCATCTTTAATACATTATCTCAAAGTTCCATGTAATTACTCTTTTCTGGTGGAATTAAAGTAAAATATTGTAAGCTATTTCGCCCCAAATCAACAAACAGCTTATCTTACCACGGTTAAGAAATGGTATCACAATGGTATCACATTCTTAGTATCACAATTATTTTAGTTAAGTTATGAAATGTTACGAGATTGAATAATAGCACAACTGAGATCAAAGTCTTGTGTTGAGCACTGAACAAATATGTAGTATGAGAGATTCTGTCTCAAAGGGCTTACAATCTAGATAGACAAGACAGACAAAAGATGGGAGAAAGCAAATTTTATTATTGCTGAGGCATAGAGAAAGTAAGGTCCTGATTCATTAAAACACATAAGCACGTGCTTAAGTCCCCAGGGAGTAATTAAAGTTAACTACATGTTGAAGTGCTTTGCTGAACTGGGACCTAAGTAACCTGTCTGGGGTCATACAGTCCTGGCAGTACCAAGAATTCAACTCAGATTTCCTAAATCCCAGTTCAGTGCCTTACCACAAGACTATCCATTCTCCTATTAATAGTGAGAAAATTAGAACTTCTTACTGGCTGCTTTCCTCACTAACTGGCATAAGGAGAAGCAAACCATTGATACTGCACTGGTGTACTGTAAAGCACAGAAACAAATTAGTGGTCAGAAAATTCTTCCCTTTCATCAAAGGCTTGTGTTTTACTGGTGGATATTAATACATTTGCCTGTCCAGATTCTACTTTTTCTTTTCTTTCTTTTCCTTCATTATTCTTTTTTAAACTATGTTTTGGGCAGAGATCAAATTGGGAGGGAAAGAAAGGTAATGGTTTTCTTGCAAGCTCCACCTATAAAATAAGTCTTACCCACAAGACATTGCTCGCACTAGATTGTGCAGGTCGTTGAAATATCACATGGGCTCCTTGGGCTTGGCTGCCACTCAGTGAGATTTGCATGGCCCACTGGGCTTCTTGAGTTTGGCTCACCCTGGACAGGGCTCAGATGTTCCAGTGGCTTCTGTCTGGATCCTTTTCATTGGGGGTGGAAAAAAGCAGCAGTACTCTCTGTAGCCTACAGCCTAGTGGTGCAAAAGTGAACTGTCACTCACAGTGGATCATGCAGTTCTTCAGTTTGTGATATTTCCTCTCCTTTCTTACAAGCTCGGAGCAGTGAAATAGTTAAGAGTTAACATTTAAAGAATTACCATTGAGCATCTGAGATTAATGGAGCAACTTATACCTCTCAGACCTGTTGTTTTAGGTTCTACAAACACAGGCGGAGGTCACACCATTGGTTAGCTTCAAAAACATGAATGTAATATATCTCAGCAACCATAACAGCTAAAGGGATACTTCAGTTACAGCTTCAACTTTGGAGAACAAGAATACAGCATGAAAGTGGAGCTGGTGTACTGGCCTAGTCTGAACCCTGACATTGGGGTGATAGGGACCTACTTAATTGTTTCTTCTGGAACAGTAATCTCCTTTTTTTTTTAATTCTAGTAACCAGTAGTGTCCCCCTTCCTTGGAAACCCTTATGTACTTTTCTGAGCTCAGCATTCAGTGTGGCAGTGGTGGAGAATATATTTGCCATTCTGAGGGTTTACTATCACACACGTATGTGAAGTGTCTCTCGTTACATACTCAAACTTCTGTCTCTCTCTAGCAATCAGTGTTGCTGCTTCTGTGTTTGGTTTATGGCCCGTTGCTAAGGCGTATTTCCCTAGCTCGGAGCTGGCTAAGCTTTGCTGCTTTCTGGCATGTGTTGCTTTGCTCTTTATTTATGAAATAGTTAACATCTTAATAGGGAATTTCCTGCTTATCATCTTGTTTCAGCAGAGTCCTGGCGAGTAGAATGAGAGAAGCAATAGCACATGGAGTTGTTTCTCCTCACATGCATCACCCCCACCATAAGGATTTAAAATATATAGGTTTCATTGTTACACAAAACACCAACCTAATATGATCACAACATGTGGCTCTCCTTCTTTCACCTTCCACTTGCTAGGAAACGTCTCCTCTCCCCCAGCTAGAGTGATCCACATGTTCAACCCCCCAGACTGAACTACTGTAACATGTGTGTATGGGGGGTTAAAGGTGGATGCCACGCTGTCATTCAGCCCTGGCAGAGCTCCATCGGCTGGACACTCACCAGCCAGCTGAGTCTGAGCCTCTGTATTCTTAAGCTTCCCTTTTACAGAGTAGGTTGCAGTGCTGTTTCTTTCCTTGGCCTCTCTAGCACAGTTTCCGGGCACAGGCTCTGTCTGTTACCTAGCAGCCCTAGGCCCCATGACCAGCTCTGACCTCCCTCATTCCCTAGCACGCTTTCCCAGAGTTCCACCTTGTGGGCACTCTGGGTGTATAGTTTAATTCTTTATGGGCACGTGATAGGTGAAGCTGAAAGACACAGTTAGGCTTTTCAAGAGTTTCTTGATATAATTACATATATAATTATAATAGCACAGAAGATACATAGATGCAGACAAAACATAAACACACCCATGCACATATTTCCCTGCCTCACTTTCCTCACCATTCTGGAACATTCTCTGGGTTTAGGATAGAGTGCTTTGGGTTGCCCAGGATCCTCCTCCTGCACACCATGGCTTTTTCTCTGAATTATGGAGTTTCTCTCCATTATAGATCAGTTTCCTTTTACCTTGTTTTGCCCTGCAGTTAACAGGATCCTTCCTGCTATGAAAGCCTGTCCTTTTCCCCTCTCCTGCCCAAAGCTTCTTCTATGTCTTGATGAGTCCCTTGACAACTAACACCTTGTTCCTCTGTTCTCCTTCTGGGGAAATTGCACTGCTCCAACCCCCAATCCCTTCAGACATATTTGGTTGAACTCGTTTCCCCAGTCTTCTGCCACCCCAATGTCCCAAGATGCTTCTACCTGAATGGGATCCATACAGGTTGAATGATCCTCCATTGTTCCTGGTCTGGAAGGGACATGCTACAGCTCTGAGGGCAGATGGCTGACTCCACATTCACTGAGGCATTCCATGATACAGCAATTACATAACATCAACCAGAATTCACAAGTTGTTTATAGATAGATATTCCAAATCATGACACATGCAAAGTGTGCCAGCATGGGCAGAATGCAAAAGCCAGCCTCCTCACTGGCTGGGCCTCTGTGTACGTACCATCCCTGTGGTCTAGCCACTCCATTGATTCCCAAGTCCACTTCCATTGCCAGTATAAGATTTTGGCCCTGAAAGGCACTGATGGGTTCAACTGCATCAATGACTACATCTCCATTCATAGCCAACCTAGAAAGCTGTGTTATTCTGGGACAATGCAGTTAGTCAAGCCCAGGATGAAGTGTATCAAAGCAGGAAGGAAACAGTTCTTGGCTGAGGGGATTCAGTTATGCAACAAGCTTCCACAGCAGATTATACTAGCAAAGGTCTGACCATCTAAAGGTCATGCTGTAATACACTCCTTTTTGAGACAGCTTTCCTGCATAATCACAAAGTCTGACATTTATAGATAAATTTACCATAACCAGAACTTCCTAAAACCAGCCAAGTGAGAAGAGCAGGAGATTCCATGAAGTTCCTATTCAGATGTAATTTGCCTTGGAAACAGAGATACAACAGTGATGGACACTATGGAAGAAAACCATAAGAAATGTATATCATTCTTTGCAATTACCAGCTATTAATGATAAAAGGAATTTAGGAAATGGATGATTAATTCACAAGTTCAGGAAGATTATTCTGGGGTCTAAGTAGCATCATGAATTACTTGCGTTCCCCTTTTTAGTCTGAAGTCTCAGGTTAAAATTCTGATTCAATGTCAGAAGTAAAAATAAGGGCCTGCTCCTCCTTCCTCTTGCACTAGAGAAAGGGAACCAATGAGACACAGATGCAGTACCTAAAAACGGGGGATTAGCGGAGCTGCTGCATGCTCACCTTTCCCTTGAATCTAAGGTTAAATCTCTGAACATTCTGTCCCCACTGAGCATGTTTGAGCCTCTCACAGCTCCTAGTGTTGACCAGACTGTGCATGTACCATCTCCACAGAGTGACTGAGCATGCTCCATCCCCTTACCGCTCCTATGTGTAACAGGCATGTGCATCAACCATCCCCACAGAATAAATAAGCCTGCTCCCTCCAGCCCAGGGCAAAAGGGACAATGCAGGATTTTCCCTGCAATGGCTTCTCCCAGCTGCACTGGGCTGGGGTGAGGCTGGGCACCAGAATTGAGAGCAGAAAGTCTGTCTCCTCAGTGACCATCATGCCCCTCACCCCCCACTGCTGTCATCCAAGCAACACAGAGGAGGAAGCTGTCTGATTCAAATGCAAAGGGGACAAGAGTTAGACCTAGGACATTGGCTTAATGTCACTTAGGAACTCTGGCAGAGGCAAGGATAGATTCCAGTTCTCCAGGGCAGCATTCAACTGCCTTAACCATGATACCATCATTTCTCTTCCTCCCTGCCTCATTCACTACACTTCTTCCAACTTCTAAAATGAAGGAAGCAGGAGTTCTACAGACAATGGGACAAATGAGACCTTTTCCACTTGGTCTATCCAGAACACTTCCGTTCTCTGGAATCCAAAAATCTCAGTTCATCTCCAGCTCGTCACACGGGTTACTTTATTAGTCATGCTACTGCTCTTTGCCCATGCTGGCCAGGCCAAGATGCAGGGGGTTTAGGTCCAGGGTGATACCACAATTAAAATTCATGTCACACACCACACAGTTTATATACATCTTTCCTAGCCACTAACATCTATACTTCTTGCATGTAAAGACCAATTGTTTTGCAGATTGCATAAGGCAAACTTATCAGTTTATGGTGTATCTGCCTACTTTGTTTACTATAAACATATTCACAATAGTTACCTGAATCAGCAATTATTTGCTGGGACTTGTCTTGTCTCAACTTGGGGCTGCTCATGTCAACTGAGATAGTCCTTCAGTCTCCTTCACTTCACAACCCTGAATCAGCCTCATAACAGCTCCATCTTGTGTACTGTATGAAGCAGGGGTCCTGTGGCAAAAATAGTTTATAGTCAAATAATTAAATACTATATCATAATGTATATGCACAAGGGTCCAAATTAAGGTTGCACAGGTAACCTTAATTCTGTCATTTCGTAACTTTGGGGCATTTGACTTTGCAACCTTAATAATGTTCTCTTAACAATAGCTCTGTGTGTGTGTGTGTGTGTGTGTGTGTGTGTGTGTGATATTATTTAAATATATTGTAAATTTTAACCCAGTTGAAGTCCTTCTCCTAATGGTGAAGCTAAATGAACCTAGACTATTTATAGCCCAATTTTTTCTAACAGAAAACAACAAATTTCAAAAATACAGATTAATTGGAAGTTAAAATGCCAGAGCTGACATTTCAGTGCTAAATTAATGATCTCAGCTTATATAAGTAGACAGTTAACTGGGCCTATTGCCATTATTCTCTTCAGATTCACATAATTATAAAATAGAATAAATATTTGATATTGTGGCAAAAGTGATTAAGGAATGATAGAGAGACAAGGTGGGTGAGGTAATATCTTTTATTGGACCAACTTCTGTTGGTGAGAGAGACAGAACTCTTATGCACAGCTCTTCTTCAGGTCTGGGAAACTAAGGGCTCGTCTACTCTGGCACTTTACAGTGCTGCAACTTTCTCCCTCAGGGGTGTGAAAAAACATCCCCCTGAGCGCTGCAAGTTTCAGCGCTGAAAAATGTCAGTGTAGGCACTGCACCAGCACTGGGAGCCGCGTTCCCAGCGCTGCTAGCTACGCCCCTTGTGGAGATGGGTTTCTTAGAGCGCTGGGAGAGCTCTCTCCCAACACTCTGCCGCAACCACACAAGCCACGTTAAAGCACTGCCACGGCAGTGCTTTAGCGTTGCCAGTGTAGACTAGCCCTAACTCAGAGTGTCACAGCTAAATACAAGGTGGAACAGATTGTTTAGGATAAGTAATTAATACATATTTCAAGGGACCATTCAAGGTGAAGTGGGCCATTAACACCCCACCAGTCATAGGGAGGAAAGGGGAGGGAAAGCCGCTGTGTGGGGGTTGTTAGTGGGATATAGATTGTTGTAATAAGCCATAAATCCAGTGTCTCTGTTCAGTCCATGATTTTTAGTGTCTAGCAAAGTAACAAATTTAAGCTCCCAGGCTCATCTTTGAAAGTGTTGTGCAGGTTTCCTTTGAGGATGAGGAGGGCTGATAGATCAGATATAGAGTGATTGCTTTGTGAAAAGTGTTCACCCACAGGCAGACATTCCAACTCTCCTAAATTGATTGTGAGAGACACAATTTCTGAGTAAAATTAAGTCTCACTCATGATTTCACAATAGAACTCGGAAATGTGAGAATTTTTTTTCCCAGCCGCAGCTGAAAAGAAAAAAAAAATCCTGACATTTCAGAGTTCTAAAAGTGAGACTTAATTTTACTTAGAAATCCAGTCAGCTGCCCCAGGCATGGCGAGGCCAGTCTCCTGCAGTCAAGCCCTGGGCATTGGGTGGAGGGGCCAGGTTCCCACTGTCCAGCCCCGGGCAGGCTGGCGGGGGGTAGAGGCACCTGAACAGGGGTGGCATCAGGGGGCCATGGCCCCATCACTTTAAAAAGTGGGAGGGCTATGCCCTTCCACTTTTTACCATCCGTAAGGGCAAGCAATGGGGGGGGGG